>NC_133316.1:20793434-20841582 GCF_012295235.1 Primulina huaijiensis
AGAAAGAAGGAAGTGAAGATCATCGAACATTTTCCTCATTTCTTTCAAAACCAATTGTAATATTTTCTCTTTCTAGTTTATGTGTTTTCAAGTTTCGGCTACTATAAGTAGCTAAGCAAGTTCCTCCTCCTCTACAGGAGGTTTCAATGTAATAAAAAATGTTTGTGTTTGAATAAAGAGATCTTAGCTCTTAGCCCCTCTCATGTATTATTTTCAAAATTTTATCTTTTACTATACACCTTAAGGTAGGAAACGAATTAAGGTTGTGCTAAGTGCTGCTGAAGGAATCTGCGTCTGTAACCATCGGTTGCGATCGTGTGGTTGGACTGTGAGGAGCAGTTCGTAAAATACGGTGGATATAACCCGGTGGCATTCTGGTCAAAGAGGTAAAAGATTTAATTTATCTTACGGAAGCATGATGGGCCTTTAATTTAAAAAGAAAAATCAATAAAATTAAAATTAAAGTTGAGGGGTATTTTGGGAAATTGGGTATTAAAATCAAACTTAAAACAAAATGGGTACTGAATCCTAAGTTACCCAAAAAATATCCAAATTTTGGGACAATTTTATAATTTTTTTAAAAAACATTCTAACTTGTCGATAATAAATAACGTATTATTCTATAAACTAAATTCACGATTCGATGAGCGTATGTGAAATCTTTTAATTTAATCAGTTAAGAATGAATCAAATGTATTATCTTATGATAAAAATACTACAAAAATTTATAAACTAACCAAAATGATAAATAGAGAAAAAGAAAATTTTATATTTTAATAGTTTTTGAGTAGGTCTCTTGTAAGACGGTCTCACAAATATTTATCTGTGAGACGAGTCAACCCTACGGATATTCACAATAAAAAATAATACTCTTAGCATAAAAAGTAATACTTTTTCATTAATAATCCAAATAAGATATATGTCTCACAAAATACGACATGTGAGACTATATCACACAAATTTTTGATATAGTTTTTGTATATCTTCCAGTTTATTCTCTGCTAGGTCGATATCCATTCTCTATAAATTTGAAAAATAAATCTAATATTTCATTCAAAAAAATATCTAATATGACAATTTTGTCCATTTTACAAATATTGATGCATTATAATTGAGGAGCAACGGGTTTCACCAATTCACATATTGAGTTTAAATAATTCATAAGCTCTGAAATATACACCTATCTATCTTTGGAAAATATATATATGATTGATTTTTTAATAATTTGTTACTGAATGTAGGTCCATAATGAATTATATTTCTTCAAACAATATATTTTTGTCATAAAATTATTTAATTGTCAATTATAAAATCAGATATTATTTTCAACCACGTCTACAAGCATCCAAGATTTGACTTTCTTTCCATACTTTCAATATATTATTTTGCCAAAAGGGTGTACAAATATACAGCAGTCACACACAACAACAAAAGACAACAGTTCTTCAACTGGTAAACAGTGAACTCAAATTACAGCAACAAGACAAACATGTGTGCTAGTGATAGAACTAAAATTTATATTGCAAGGCTCAGAGGTGCGCACCACTTGTTCTCGGCCAAAGAGATGGGGTGTAAACATAAGCCAAAATGGTCGTGTAAAGTACGCTCAGTTCCCGCGGATTGATGAACTCCCAACACGATGAACACCAGAAGAAAATGTACACGCGACTTGTAGTCCATGTGTATAAATTATTGTGTGTATGATTTTGTAAACATTTTCAAGTAGTTTCTTGGCTAACAGCAGAAGACGAGGCGATATTTTCTATCTCAGGAACCGACGTCTTCAATTTGATGTATGAACGAGCTACTTCTAACATTACATCCACCTCTTTCTTATACTGCAATGCAATTGATTATGTTTAGACTATGTCATCCTTCATTCTGAATTTTGTTTACCAACATTGGTATTTCCAAAAGAAAAAAAAAGAGAGAAGAAGAAGATAACTATCGAGAAATTACAAGTAAAAAAATATACCTCATTGAATTGTAATAAAAAAATATATATACATACCTCATTAATAGCTCCTGCTTTTATCTTGGATTGCATTATACACCATTTTTTGAAATGTGCACCTGTGAGGATGGTAAAACATCGAATGCAACACACTCATTCAAATTAAAAATCTTCGTCTAAAATTAAGAGGTTTCAAATGCTCATCATTAGCAACCAAGTACTATAAAATTCTTGAAGATTCACATTCACAAATTATGGTGAAAATGACATAAGATCCTCACAACAGCACAAAGTTTGACAGGCTGGCACAATCAATACTCTTATAATAGCTCTAAAGAAGTATATTTTTTCATAAAAATGACCAAGAAGACAGAAAGATTGTATTAAAAGATGGCCATAAGAAGGTTTGCTACTCCAGAAAGCTATCTTTGTTTAAAAAAAAGTGTTTATATTAATTAAACTTTAAACTGCGGTGTCCTGAGGACTTTCAAAATAAATTGGAACAGTCAGGTGCATTTCGTTTTGAACGAGCCAAGGGGGGCAAAGAGAAAAAAACTGCATATGAAAAGAGCATGATGTGAAATATACACTAACAAGCTCCAAGAAACAACCAACCAGAGGACTAAGAAACTGCAAAACTTACCAACTTTAATATCCAAGGTGCATAAAGACTTGGAGTTCGTCTCTAAGGACCATCTACAGTGGACCTGGTTCATAGGACATCTCGGTAATAAAGAAGAGAACTAGGAATAGACCAGGAAGACAAACTCCAGATAACTGACAAGTGCATTGCATCAGCAAATCCTTATCCTATTAACCAGCCATATGTATATTATTCTGTATACTCTAAATAAAATGATTGAGAGCAGAAGAATGAGAACAGGAAACTGACGCTTAATAGTATTCGCAAACCTCGAAATATGATCCAAATGGAACATCATGGGCCTGTTGTACAGTCTCAAACACCTACGTGGTAAACAAATTCAATATCAATTCCACAAGACCGGTTAAAACTCATAAGATAGTTGCATGATTGAAAAGTTAAGTTTTACCAGAGCTTTGTTATCTGCTGACAAGACAGCATGCTGCCACTCGGTCATTGCTGTATCTGGAGGGCACATTGGGCTATTACACAAGGTTCTGAATGTAATTTCTCTGACTTGACCATCATATTCATCGGCAGCATGCCACTGACCCATCTGAAGTTAGCATAACAAGAAACTTGAGATGATTAACACTGATTACATCCATTTCAAAATCAGTAAATCATATTTGCGGAGCTCTTTTTCTAAGAACACAGTTTATATCATCAGCACTTTTAAATTTCGAGATAGATTTCATGGGATGTCTAGCATAACCATCTAATAAGGAAACGTATTTACTAAAATCTAATTCAACATGTCTTGGTCATAAGAACCTATGTAGCACCCCACTGGACATTTCCCGCATCATGTATTTTAAATATATGCAGCAGAAGGCTTACAGAATTTTTTTCAATATTTTCACAAGGATATGGTCCTATAATGACGTGGAAAAGTATTTTATGCACGGATGAATCATGGCCCTTATTGGGATATCACCGCTTGCAACCTCATGTGCCTCGTCGCAAGAAGAGCATCCTGGGGCCCTTTAAGCGTAACCATGCTCGTAAAAAGACGCCCTGATTTACTATATACACCCAAATGTTGTTATTAATGATATATATTAGTCAATATTCTAACCCTACTAAGTCCTCAAAGATTTAATCATATGTTTTTTTTAGTTTATTGTAATTTCAAAAATCAGGAACTCAAGAATTGGAACACGAAGGGAATAAGCACACAGGCTGCAAGATAAATAAATTATATTTCCTATGGTTAAATTCTGGTCTAGATGTGGTTTTGTATGAGTACCATTTAGTTTGCTTCAGCTGTAGTTTTAACCAGTCTATTATGTAAAGATTATTATCTAAGTAATAAATTACTTATTTTTGTGGTAGTGAATCTGTGTACGCCTCGTGGCACTTCCAAAAAATACCAAAATCCTCGTATGAAGTAATTGTAGAAAATGTGATACCAAATGAGGGATAAGTCAGTAATCTCCAAATTGGGTGCCACAAATATCCTTGCGCCCTTGATTATAAGTATTTAGATGTCCATATCAGCAAAAACTGAAGCTAGAACATTCGAATTAACATTGAAGCCTTTATAAGTCATGAGTTAAGATTTAAACTCATTTTAATGTTCTGGTATGAAGTAGATGAATAACTTTCAACAAATATATATTACTTACAACGAGATTAGAATCCTTTCGGACAGATCGGTACTCATGTATGAAAGTCGAACCATCATCTAGCAGAAACTTGAAAAATTGCTCAGCTGTGCAGGGAAAAACTTCCTGGAAAACAATACACTTACCGATGCAATATAAATATATGTGTGTGTGTGTTTCTTGAACTTATATAAGAGGATAAGTATACAAACATTGTATATTCCAGAAAGACATTCCTCTTTGATGAATGGCTGAAACTTTTTGGTCTTGGCCATGCTTTCCTCAAAAACTTTAGAATGTCTTCTGCTGCCTCTGATAGAGCTACTATGAGCACGCAATGCAGATTGTTCCTTTTCCTGCATACATACACATAAATATGTGAAGGAGCTACCACGCAATTCAAGCATGTGAGATTGAGATCAGTAATACAAGGACAGAAAATAATTCCAATTTTAATAGCAATTTTCGCTTTATCTGAGACGGAAAACCAACAAACAATTCCATCATTTCACACTTCCAGTCAAAGTTCATGAGCATGCAGAAAATGATAGTATAGCAAGGAAATAGGAAGTTTTATACCTCGTCTACGTCTCCAAAAGGTATAATTACCTACAAACATGGAAATGGACTCATACTTTAGAAAGAAACCAAAAATGCACTAACAAGCCAAGACTGAAAGTTATTTGACTAACAGTTTCGTTCATAAAATTCAGTAGTTCGTATATAGTCTTATGAGGAAAATAATGTAGAATTTAACTGGATCAAGCGTATGAAAAGATGCATATGCCTTTCATATGGAACAGTTAAGTGAAGATGATATTTGCAGAACACAGATGATGGAAGCAACTATATTCCTTGCATGGATTGCTTGAGAAGTAACTGATGTAATTCGCTATCGAATAAATGAATACAAAGCAGTTTCCACTTGTATTAAAACAGAAAAAACCTAGTGTGCATGCAGCATAGACCATGCTACTAATTCTTATGTGGTTTATTTTTAGTTTTTATTGTTTCCATATTTTTTTCTTCAATATTACCATAACTCTTTGAAGTTGAACTTTAAGATACATTTAAAATATTACATCACATGTTGGAAGAACACCAAATATGCCTCATAGTCTCCCATCTTGTGCCTTTGACTTCGCACACTTGTTTTCTGTATCCACCACGCACAGCGCTATCACAGCCAAAATGTACTTAAATCTTGTCTGATAAAACAGTCAAACAAATACCGTGCCCAAAAAATGTAAAATCTGAAGGGAAAATATTTTTCTTTCGAAGGATTTGTCATGTAAATTTCATGAATAACTACGTCATATTTACAACAGAAAAGAACTTGAGGCCTGTAAAAGAGAATTCTTGCTCTGAATGGAAGGTGAAACACTTGGTTTTTACTTCAAGACTACTTCCAATTGAGGGTTATAACCTTATCGACATACACCAAGTTATTGAGTATCAAGTAAATATATGTCACAATAAAAGGTAGTGGATCGAATCTTGAACAACAAGAACTAATTAAGTTTTTTAAAATTGGAAGTTTCGGGAGGTGCCTCACAAAGAGAACTGCTTGAAAGTTTCCAACGAAACTGAGCTTCGTTTGCTTTGAGAAAATGTTAGAGTGGAAGCAGATGTGCCATGTTGATATATACATTCTACCATGGTACAAAAATGATCTTTCAAGTGCACATGAATAGTTATGTTCAACAACCTGAGAAACAAAATTATTAATATCAGTAACTGAATTTGCCAACAGCCATCACAATAATAGATATGGTTTACACCGGGGCAAACTCATTTTAAACAGAGTTTGGAACTTAGAATGTCCCAGATGCAAGTAGAGAACTTTGCCTCGTCTGGAAGAAGATTAAATATTGTTTGCAGTGGCCCAGGTTTCTGATGAACAACAGTAGGTCTTTGCTTATCTAAAGTTCTTCTTCCAGTAATAGCACCAGCATAGCCATTTAAACCCCTGAAAGAACATTAAACTAGTCAAGATACTTCACTGGAAAGGCATTACTGTCTCCATAAAGATGTGAATACCAAATGGGCAGATTGTCCTTTATATCTGAACAATAAAAAAATTGATTCTGCTTGTGCCAAGTCGAAACATAATGATCAGCAAGTAAGGAAATGTATATTATAAGGAAAGATATTGTAATGAGTGAGCACAACTGTTTGAGCACATACAATGGTTCTTCAACTTAAGTACTTGAACAAATTTATTTGTCTAAATGAGCTTAGCAAGCTGCAAGAAATTTTTTTAAGAATGTTACTAAAATGTCGAACTAAATGAGCAAGATAGACGAACTACCAGATTCTAGCAAAATTATACAACAAATCTTCTATGTTTTAGTAAAATAAGTAGATATAATGCCATATAAGAATTCACAAAGGTCTCACGACAAGAAAGAAAAATTGCTTGTGATATGTTATGGAGCATTCCTATACAAAAAATATCAGGTCTAATTCAATATTAAGTGCAAACATTAGTATTTTTTTTTCCTTTCTCCAAGTTACCAGAAACAACTTCATCAAAAAAGCAGCCCAAGCAACAATGCATTCTCATATATTTCTCCCAAAGAGTCGCTACCTAAGAACGTTGGGACATTTTACATTCTTACAATGTAATGGATACATTTTACAAACAGAAGAGACAGTCACTTTTAATGATAAGCCCCATAGGGGAAGGCGAAGTTATACAAAAGCAACCTGGAAGAGTTCATTTGGAGTTTGAGAGTTTTAATATGAAGACAGACCGGACAAGCCAAAAACAAAATGAGTTTTAAACCAATTGCCAGAAAAAAGGACAAAATCTATTGGCTGGCATACTTTGAAAAAGATAAATTACCTGCCCTGACGGGCTGTCCAGTGTATACCAAACAGCCCCAGTTTGACCTTCACGTACAACAGGAATAGGCACCGAACCAAGAACTGCACTTTTCCAAATTATATCCCAATCATAAATTGTCACAATAATCTGTAAATAAAATTAGGTAAAAAAAAAAAAAGAATTAGTCCAAGGAAAAAGTGACTGAAAAGAGCAACTATTTGACTGTTAAAGACATGTTCATTGGAGCAAATTCAATCACAATCAAACTGCTTAAAAAGGTATTTCCAGTCATTTGGTTAGGACTAATCAAGTTCCACTCCTTTCAGAAGAGATTCTTGGTCAACAAGCTGGGGAATGAAATTTAGAAACCTACAAATTTATTCTCTAGGTCATATGTCGATTTCCAATTGATGATAAAATCGGGCTTCAATATTATGTCATAAGTTCATGGTGGTTTGCACAGCCACATTCAACAGCAACTTGGAGTTTATTACACTTCGACATCAACATAAACTGAATGATTATTATCCTCCTGCTGTAAAACCAAAAATGGACTAATATGTAGGAGACTTCAAGCAAGAAGTTCAATGAGAACGATTTGCATGGATTTGCTCAAAAAGGTAATTAAACCGCGACCAAAAAAATGGACCAATACGTAGGATGATTTAAAATAATTAAACCGCGACTTGATAAACTCCATCAATGAGAACGATTTGCATGTTCATGACTCAAAAAGGTACCAAGATTCCGTAATATAGCAAGAGACAAACTGATATCATAGTTAATGCAAAAACAAAATGGTGCTGAATAATGGAAAGACATTGCACAAACAGGGCACATATAGATGGAATTTATTTGCTGAACATGAGATTCTTGTCTTGAGTTCCTCTGACCGGAGCCTTCAAAATTCCTGACGCCGTAAAAGGGTTTTAAGTATTTCGAAAAAAGTCGTGGACAAACTTGCTGGAAGTACAATCATGTTTTCAGAGTGCAAGGGAATTCTTGAGCGATATATGTCATTAAAAACCATGTAGTCGAACTGCTTCTCATGGAGTTCAGAATAGATTTCTAAAGAACACTGAATGTTTCATGAATTGACATTGCCATAAACCAATAGATTACAGAAATAATGAGTTATGCTTCATTTTTCCTGTTTGACCCACAAGTCTCCATGTAAAGTTAACTACCTCCACGTGAAGCTCATCGATGGAGAAATTGAACTCCTCTCCCCACATGGGATTTCTAGATCCAGGTACCATTGAACTATAAGAACAAATAAAATCATTAACTATATTAAACTTCATGCACGAGATGCCATAAAGGTATGCGGAAACCATGTGAGGATAGCACAAATTATCAAAAACAATAACAAAAATTCCTATACCACTCTCTAACTCTACTTCAGGCTACAATAAAAGAAAACAAAGCAAAGCCTGAAATGAAGTTGAAACACCATCTCACCTTTATCAAAATGAAAAAGAAACTGCATCATGGCAATGCACAAAATATCTTCAGCAGACGGAGCTAAATCCAAAGGACTGAAATGCATGGATATTGGGCAACCAAATATTAGATTAACTTTATGGTATTAGTATCTCTTGGGCCCTTGGCCCAAATGGCGATAAAAAATTGTCCATATGTTGCATATGTTCCTTATGATATATATCATTCAGTGAGTGTTCAGGTTTTATTCGAGGATGAGATATATGCTGCTTCACCCAACAGTATGATGCTTGTATTGGTTTCCCACACCCCACCATTTTCACAGCGTCAATGGCCATATAACAGCTAAGTCATATTGGCCCTCAGGTACAATCCATGCTCAAACATGTTCATTCGACAAATCCAAATTCATCAGTTCTTTTAGGAAGGGCCTAAAATTTTCGCGCCAAATCTAATAGATGACAATTCACTTTTCCATTACTATGTCCAAAACTGAGTTGAATTCCATTTCATGCAACATGGTGCAAGTATATCTTTCTTCTCTAAGGTGCAATCAATTTGTCAACAAGGACAGATCATGAAAATTTAGTTGGCTGGGTCAAAACAAATATGAAACAGGCAGCATGGTTTTGGAGTGATGGTCTACTGCTACAGAACGAGTTGTAAAGCATGGGAAGAAACTTATTTTATATGTGTGCTCTGAGCAAGAAACAATAAATCTATTGACACTTTATGAAGTTCTAATGAGCTTAAAATAATTAAGAGCTTACACATGGAACAGGTAAAGCCAACTTCTAAGAGGCGTAACATATACAATCACACGACCACAATTTAATAGGCAAATAGATGAAATTATAACACGAATAGTTTCAAAGATAAAGAAACTGAATACAAATAAAAGCTTAACAGGAGCATAACTAATGACATCCTAGATCCCATCCTTGATAACACAGTATATCATGGAAAGAAATTGAATAATTTAGGTTGCTGACAACAGAAAGATGCTTCTGTATGTAGTCTTATCAAAATCTTTCACCAAGGATAAGTAAAAATAAATAAAAAAATTCACTCGTTCATTTAAGAAAGTGAATATAGCAGCCAATATAATCAGAGACAAATACAAACATCATAAAAATGGTATCATGCCAGTGAATCGGGCGACAGTTTCTTAAAAACACCGTTCCTTTAAAACATAGACAGATCAGATGAAATGCAATCACCTAAACAAGTTACAATTGCATAAGGATCTGAAGTGCCATTCAAATTAGCCCCCCATAAGATTCTTCACAACTAACAGTTCAACCTGAAACAGAACTTGCTATCATGCCATAAGAAAGGTCGCAGATGGGTTGCTGAAACTTTCTGTTTAGTCTAAAAGCAGTTCGAGAAACTTGCTGCTGAAAATATTTAAAATTACCTTAATTACGCAAGCAGAATTAGTTTGAGTGTCTCCTTTAAACTGTACTATCTACAAAAGAAGCGTAGGACTTCATGTCATGTGATAACGAAAACAATATCAAAGATTGCACAAAGAATGGAAACTTTATAACAGCATGCAATAATCACGATAGCAAATACTAATTAACAAGCATCAAAGATTAATGAAGAACGCTAGCATTAGTACAATGGGAAAAAGTTTTAAGACCATTTGTGAATAAGGGTCAGAAATACAATTCCAACCAGAGTACCAGACCAACATTACTTTTCTAATAAATAATAATTTAAAACATTTATTCACTTAAAAAAGTCGAGTATATTAGCTGTCAACTCCATCATATCTTTTGCCTTCTCAAATTAACTATCTTTCATATCTGTCATCTTATTAAATTGGTATTTATAGCATACTACAAAAAGAAAAACCTAATTTGATTGTTTCCTCAAGTAGTTGTGTGCCATGCAAATCAGAAAGCGTAAAATCTTAAAGGAGTTTAGCTTCGGGGGAGTTGGTGAAAAATCCCCAATCAAAACATTTATTTGGGTTCACTCCCTGCCCACAAAATTGTAGTACTATGTCATACAAATTGTGGTACACTTCATGTAGAAATGTGGTACACTTCATGTGGAAATGTGGTACTAAAAAAGTACCCAGGGACTGAACACAAAAAAAAAACGGCGGCTGGGGAGTGAAGTCCAATTTCCCTTTTAGCTTTCATTGGATGTTGCCAGAAAATCAATTTATCGGAAACTGATTATATGCAGAGAGAGAGAGAGAAATAATCCAAAAAATTATACAGAACACTATCAATTACTTGGAATGTGTGGAAAGAGAAAAAAACATTATGAAGCCAGTAATTTTGCAACTGCTTTTCTATCTCAACTGAGTGCTAACATAAAATAGTTGGTTATATTTTGGGCATGTCTGAACACAGGATGGGGGAGTTCCCTAAAAAATCCCAAGCAGAATCAGAAAACAGAAATGGATTAGAGCTCTTGTATCAGAAAAATTGAGGTTCAAAATGCTAAACTAGGCAATCCGATATTCTCAGCCCGGTTCGCAACCTCTCTCTCATGCAAATCCAGCACGGTATATTCTTACAAAAGTCCAGAATATAGCTGATGACGCAAATGAAACAGCCACATTTGAATTCTCAGAAAAGTGAAGTGATTCAGTAGTTAAGATAGCAATCATGTAAAATCAAATCAAATAACGAAATAGAAAGAAACCAAGAAAACCACAGCCAAAAAATTCAGTATTAAATTAAATTTGCCGAGAAAACCTTCTTTTTTATCAAGAATCACATCAGCGCCGGCGGTAGCCATAAACGTCCTATCATCTCCGCCGCCGCCATAACAGCCCAGAGTCAAGTACCAATAAGCCACTACCACGAATGCCGTAGTAACCACCGTGACTTGCACCTCCCACCACGAGGGCCAGAAAAACTCTATCGACGGCCATAAAAAGTCCATAGCCGCCGTCATCATTTTTAACACCCACACTCCATTAAAATTAGTAAAAATTAATGTTTGAAAATTTATTAAAATTTTTGTTATAATTTAATAAAATTATTTAAATTTTAAATATTATCGATATATCAAAATGTACTTTTTAAAATTTGAAAAATATAATATTATATGAAAAAATTATATTTTACACGAATTTTTTTTCGTAAGATTAGTCAACTATTATCATATTTACAATAAAATATAATATTTTTTGAGTGATTCAAATAAAATATTTATCTCACAAATTGACTTTTGAGACTCTTTCGAAAGAGTTTTTGTATTCAAATTAAATGAAATTGTATAATCAATTTAAATATTTAATTGTAGTTTATATTTTCAAGAGACATAAAATTAAAATTTGAATTTAAAAATAAAAAATGAAAGACCTCACGTTTAATTAACGGGAAATTGACCTTCAGTTCCCAGCCGTCGATTTTTTTTGTGTTCAGTCTTTGGGTACTTTTTTAGTACCACATTTCCACATGAAGTGTACCACATTTTGTATGACATAGTACCGCAATTTTGTAGGTAGGGAGTAAACCCAAAGAAATATTTTGATTGGAGATTTTTCACCAACTTCTCTTTTAATTAAACATGTATTTTCTATTTGTTTTAAATATTTAATGCAGTAAGTAAATATATTAATACTAATAAATATTGTATTTTATAACAATTTTTTTGACTAGAACTTTTCAAATACGACAAAAACTTTTTTTTTTTACATCGATATATATAGATATAGATTGGTCTACGGGTCAATGGGCGGAATAATCGAGTTTCTTTTTACAATTTTTTTTGTTTAAATAACTCTTATTTTCTTATTTCATATTAGATTTAATATACACATTAGAATAAAATCTCAATAAATTAATAATATTAATATATAAAATTAATTTTAGTTTTTAGAAAAGTATTAATTAGTTAATAATTTATTATAGATTATCTTTTGCTTGACCAACATAAATTTAATTGCATTAAAAAATCATGATATTTCTCTGATGTTGTATCAAATTCCTTTAATCAATATGCAAAAATAAAATTTATTGTACATATATATTTATACAAATAATTAAGTGATATTCATTGATCTTAACAATAAATAATATTCAATTTATTAATTAATCAAATAAAATTTATCAAATTCCTTTAATAAAATGTTAGTTTGATGCGAGCATAATTAATTTTGGTTGGCAGTGCTATAGAAGCAAATCATGGAGTTATGAAGCCAAAAGAAAACAAGAGAATTAATATTGAATAAAAAGTTGTTTCTTATAAAAATTAATAGGCATAACACACATTTAAATGATGTAAAAGAGCGCAAAATGTCGATTTTGTCATAAGTTTTTAATTTGGTATTTTTTAAAAATCAATTTTAGTCGTTTCATCTTAAAGACGTATAATTTAATGACCAATATTATTCTTAAATTTTTTAAAGTATCTGATTAAAAAAATTTATTCATATCTGCACGTGTGTTTAAAAAGATGGTTATAAATTTTAACAATATTATTAATCATTTATTTACATTATTTTTACGAGAATGACTAAAATTGATTAAAAAATAAAAATAAATAGTTACATGATTATTTTTTAATCAAAGAAACATATAAGNATATATATAAAAGTAACACACTGGACAACAATTAATTTAAAAAAATAAAATATATAAGTAAACTTATATCCTCATTTACCATTTTCAAAACTCCGCAAAAAAATTGAATATCCTTTTTCAAATGAACTATATATCTTTTATTTTCCCAAATAATTATTTCCTGTTAATACAAGTCTAAAACATCAACTACCAAATATTATTGTAGATCAACAAACATATATATTTTTAATCCAATTTTAATTTGTTCGAACCAAATATATTACGTTATATTAAACACAATGATANAAAGGACACCAATTTTTTCTTCCAATTTTACCCTTATATGATACTATTTTACATTTTTGTTTGTTTGTTTGTTTTTTAAATTTCAACACACACTTATATTTTTAATTTTTTTATTTCAACAATTCAAATATCAATTTAGTCCCTCTATAATTTGTCAAATTTCATTTTAGTCCATCAATAATAATAAAAACGACTGTACACACACGCATCGCGTGTACAGAATAACTAGTGTTTATTAAGAATGCTGATATAACATCGAAAACAAAGCAATATTTGACGAGAGATCAACGTTCAATTGGAAATAGACTAAAAATAATAATAATAATAATAACATACTAACTGACTTATAACATGTTAACTAAAAAATAAAAAATTCGAAATGACAAAGACCAAAAAATGGTTATTCTACATTGAACACATAACATTTCAGACATTTTATGACAAAATGGAGGAGGTTATCGGAGGTGGGGCCTATAAAATCCCCCCCGTTTTGCCTAGTCGAGCATTTCATATGGTTCACGTAACGTCTTTTCGGCTAAATCAAATGGAGGGATATCAATAACCAACGTATTCTCCTCCTCTTGCATGCCCATTGCTCTCATCCATTCTTGAAACATCGACAGGCTCTTTCCTGTGCCATTGGAAATCAGTCGAATCCATTTCCAGCTTTTTTTTTTTAATCTCCACCAAGTCATAGCTTTGGCCATCGTAATCTATATGCTTTGTTGGGATTATGGCATGGTGTATTTGTACGAGGAAAGAGCGTTTTTATGGTTAAATGGACAAGGCCACGCAGTTGAAGAGCGGGATCTCCTGCCAGTTCTCAACGGGTTCCTTGAGGAAGAGCGAGAAATTCACTTTCCAGCGGCAGAATTCACTCGACCCGAATCGGAAGAATTTCCGGTTCAGCTTCGGGCGGCAATCTTCGTTGGACCCCATTCGGAGAAGTGCGTTGGAGGATGACTGCGGCGACGAAGATGGGTTCGCCGTGCCGGAGAATCTAGATTCGACAATGCAGCTGCTTTTCCTGGCCAGCAGAGGGGATGTGAAAGGGGTCCAGGATTTGCTTGATGAAGGGGTTGACGTAAATAACATTGATTTGGATGGCAGGACTGCTCTGCATATTGCTGCATGTGAAGGCCATGTTGAAGTTGTGAAGCTTTTGTTGAGTAGAAGAACCAATATCGATGCCCATGATAGGTGGGGTAGCACGGTACGTTTATTTATTCAGTTTTTGAAGCGAGCCATATTTTGAATGAAACAAATATGTGTAATGAACTCACGAAGACATAATATCGTGGGAAGGGGTCGATTGTGCAAGAAGTTGTCTTGACTAGGTTGAGATTCCAATTTTTGTTCAAAGGTTTCATTTTTCTTGTTAAAGATGTCAATTTTGTTGCTTAATTTATACTACAACATAAGAATGGGACCCTGTTTTATAAAGGATTTATTTATATTTTAATGTGATGGCCTGTGTTTCTGGAATCCCGGGAAACAATAGCAGGCTCGCTAGATCCACGGCTAATAAACATAATACAATTACAGCATATTTCACTTCATGGAAGACGAAAACTTGGTTGGAGAGTGATTTACCTTTCTTACGTTTGTGCTGTTTTTTGTTTTGTGACCATGTTAGAAATGAATATGACTAATTCTTGTTGGAAGTGTAGTCATAGTTTCTTTTTAAGTTTAACATGATGCATTTTACAAGATTTTTTCATCAATGTAGGCTGCTACTGATGCCAAATATTACGGGAACGTTGAATTATATAACATATTGAAGGCCCGTGGGGCCAAAGTTCCTGTAAGTGTAAAATTGTCCTGCTTTAGGTTAAAAAGGTTTTTTGTTCGTTGGTGACACTCATATAAGTGCATGCCATTTCCTAGAAAACCAGGAAAACGCCGATAACAGTGGCAAATCATCGTGAGGTTCCAGAGTACGAGCTCAATCCAATGGACATTCAGATACGAAAAAGCGACGGCATCTCGAAGGTGTTCTGATTTTTTTGGGAGCTAGAGATATATTTCCAATTGATAATCCAATGCACTGCTTCTCGATGCATATATAATATGTTATCATTCATCTGTCGACTCTAGTACATTTTTTCTAGTCTGAAGGTTGCAAACAACGACAAGTTTCATTTGTAATAAGACAAATTTTTCCCGTGTCTGCATGGGTGATTCATGGTCTGAATTTATAACATATTTATTTTACTGTTTGACTTTTGACTTTCCATCCGTGGACAGGGATCATATCAAGTTGCTAAATGGAATGGCACAAAAGTTTCAGTAAAGATCCTTGACAAGGATAGCTATATAGCCCCTGAATGCATGTATACACTACATTCTTTTTAGCTTTTATGCATATGTTTCATTTTGGTTGAATGTTGGTTTATTTTTTTCTTTTGCATAATCTATGTTTGCTTTCAACTAGTGAAATGCTTTCTAAATTCAATTTTTAAAGGAGTATGATGCTAGTTTGGCACATATTCAAAATAATACAATGAATTTTTCTCCAGATGCTGCACAATCTTGTTTTAAGTTTCACAGCTTTGTCATTCGTAGTTCGCTTGCTCAGGATGATATTGTTATGTTTGTCTAACATTTCGGCCGTATAACCAAAATTTATTTTGGAGGGTGGTGATGGAACTTTTTGTTCTATATAAGAAGACATACATACAAGATATGTACATGGAGTCAAGCTTTTCTTCTGAGCTGTTATACATTGTTGTCCGACCAATATAGACTCTAGCTTACCAAATATTTAAGATATCATTCAAATCACCCTTTTCCGAAGATGACATCTCTATATGCTCTAGCGATCATCATGAGTAAATATAAGAATAACGGTTACCTCATGTGTTAGGACTGCTATTGAAATTAGTTATAAATCTATATGATTGATGCCTAGAGTCATACTCGTTGAAAGTAAGAGTTTTGATGACCACAATGTTATCTATATTTTTATGATTATGATACCCGTGAGCAGCACTAATGTGGTTGTCAAATTTTGTTTTCATCCTTGAAGCCTCAACGTGTAATGTCTTTTCTTGTGACTACTACTAATAGAAGTACAGAAATCTGAAAGTTCTGATCATTATTCAATCTAGTTATTGAAAATAATGGTCATAGTCGATGATCAAGCAATTTTCCATGTTGTAAAGGGGACTATATTATGTTGACTGTGGAATAAATGCTTATTCAACGGCAGTGTATTCCATGTCAATGTTTTCATCAATTCACATTTGTATAACGCATGACAACCGACGTAAACAAACAAAAGTTGGCCAATCTTTAACATTTTTTTTGTTTCGTATAGTTGGCTCAAAGTTATTTATTTATGTTCTTGTCTGTTCTTTCTTTTTGAAATTTGTTCTTACTTCAGCGGAAGGTAATAGTTTTAATGTATTAAATTGTAGAAATGCTTTCAAACATGAGTGGTCAGACATCCCAATGTGGTTCAATTTGTTGGTGCTGTCACCCAAAATCTACCAATGATGATCGTTTTGGAGCATCACTCAAGAGTAATCATCCATCTTTCTATGCATCCTCATACATGCCACACTCCCCTCCCACCCATACAAACACTCGTGTATTTTCATACATGAATAACTTGTCAGATTTTGATGCTCATCGCTTACTTATAATTCGAATTCTCAGGGAGACCTAGGTAGTTACCTTCAGAAGAAAGGACGTCTGTCTCCATCTAAAGCACTGGGATTCGCACTTGAAATTGCTAGGTGACAACAAATTTCCAAAATATAAGCACATTGAAATGTATACTTTGTTGTTTGAATCGTTTTTATGCCTTTGGCCATAATCTGCTTTAGTCGAGTGGGTAACACATTTGTTATTATTGCAGATTGGCGTTTTATATAATGATTTTGTGCTTATCTTCATTCTGTTGTCCTTGATTCCTAATTCTTTGCATTTGGTTCTTTTTCTCTTGATGCTGCTTTATGCATTCATCCTTGTCCCCTTTTCTTTTTAAACCAGATTTTTGAATTCATTATGTGTTGGACACTGACATTTTGGATCTTGGTTACTCGACAGGGGAATGAATTATCTTCATGAGAGCAAGCCTGAGCCAATCATCCATTGTGATTTAACACCAAAGTAAGGCAACTATATTCTTAAGTTGACGTCTTGACATATACATATTTTTACCGTTGGCATCATATAGTGTTTTGCACACTTATCGACGTTTTCATGTTTAGATGATGGAGGGAATGCGACCATTCTCTTCCAAGTCCCCTGAGGAGGCAGCTAAGTTAATCTGCTTGGAAGAAAAGAGACCAACATTGAAGTCCAAATCTAAATATCCTACAGATTTAAGAGAGTCAGTCCTTTTTCTCTTCTTTACTTCATCCTTATTTCTGTTTGTTTTAATTTGTTGCTTAATTTCCCTCCATGAAATTTTCCGAAAGACGAAACTAATTATCTCAAACTTTCATTAAGATACTGATGTTAGAAGGATTGGAAGGTCACTATATATTTTGGTACTTAGAATTAGTTTCCCACTTCCCCCTCTTCAAACGTCGCACAAACTTTCCCAGCACAAAATGAGGATGAGTTCTTTTGCTGGGTTTTAGGCATCTTAAGTTTAACCTAACTTTATGTGGGATGCTTTTCTCCGGAGAAGATAATGAGATTTTAATCCATATGAAAAATTGTCAATGTAATCTTTTACACTTTCCTTGCTGATGCTCCCTTCTTTATCCATACTAGACAACTTTAGAACATCATATCTATTTTGAGTTGAAAAGCTAAAGTTTTGTCTTGTTCGTTCACGATGCTACGTTTCAAGACAGGTTGATCGAAGACTGCTGGCATCCAGATTGTGCTGCACGGCCAAGTTTTTCCCAGATCATCACATGGATGAACATGATTATTGCAAACTGTTCTAAGCATGGATGGTGGAAAGACACTTTCAAACTACCTTGGTATGCTTATGCTGCTTTCCTTGTCTTCTCCTTCCTTTCATACTCCTTTTTCATTGTCCGGTGTTTACTATATATGACTCTCCGCTGCTGGGGGCAATGAATCATCAGCTTCTTTCGTCATTCGCGCAATCCTAATGTCATTTCCAGGAAAATGATCTTTCAACTCTTCGCAATATTAATTGTTTTGCTGCCGATGCTTAAAATGACTTCTTCCATAGGATATAAGACGCACACGGGGTTACTTATCGTGAGGAGGCGGAGTACAAAATATTAGACGTCCGTCCGCTAGCGGAGCAGACCGACGCAGCTTCATCCGAGAGGAGGAAAGTGACACAGCATGGAAGAATATAGATAAAAATGAAAAAGAGTGAATTTTGTTCGTCTCTTCGTAACGTTACATTAATTATGAATAAAGTTTTTAAAATTCTATATTAATAAAGATGTGTCCTTCCATTTTTTTTACTTATGATGAAATATCATAAAATTTGGAGGAATGAGAATATGAAAAATATCATATAATAACAAACATTTATATAATTTGGAATAATATTATGACCCGACAAAGTTTATAGTAATTCTGAATTATATATTTTTGTCTTGTTTTCTTCATAACCTATCAATATTACATAATAGTAAAGAGTATTTAATTCAAATCTAGTAGTACATGAAAATACAATATCAGTTTTATTTGTTTAAATTCAATATAATTGACGAAATCTAAATTATATTCTAATATTTGTCCAACATAATGTTTGTAAAAATTTTGGGTGAATTATTTGTAAACTTTATTTTAATTTTTATGTTGAAATTTGTGTAGCGAAGAACTAATTTTCATTAAAAATAAAAAAGTAAATCTTATTAGAGAATATACAAGTGAATCATGTTTATATTTATAATAAAAATATTATTTTTGATTTTTCATAAATCATACAAATAAAAAATCTGTGTTGATATCATCTTACGTTAATTTTTTATGAAAACAAAATTATTGTGATATAATAGTTTTTTCATCGTATTATAAATTATATAAAATAAAAAAAACGGTCATTAATTAATTAATTTATCGCGCTTGCTATAAATCTCGTCCCTAGAGTTCAATCCTCCTGGCATCGCATATACTCCAGCTTCAAATCCTCGCCTTCCGGCATTAATCAGCGCTTGTATTCGATTTTTCTTCAGTTCTCCCTCGAATAGATTCATTTCCTCTTTGCAATTTAAAAATTACGAGGAATCATGGGGAAAAATCAAGCATACAAAGCGATGCAGAGATCTCGGCTCGGCTCAAGCTCAGCCGCCCCGGATGAGGTTGAAGATGGCATGGTTTGTACCGTTTCATACCATTTATTTGTTTTTTTTACTGGCGGAATTTTGGATGTTTAGTTTACGAGTGTTTTGAATTGAAATTTCATGTTTGGTGGATTTTGTAAGAGTTTAGGTGAAATTGAGTTTTTTTTTTATCAAGATGTTGAGATACCATAGCGTTGGGTAGAAAGTTTCCTGATAATTTTTTTATCAGCTGTTATGGAACATGAGTTTAGGGCTTTTTAAAGATAACTTTAGCTACGGAAGTTTATTTTTCTTTCTTCNTTTTTTTTTTTTTTTTTTTTGACATTAAATTTCTGGCTTTTTAAATTTAAACTATCTTATTAGGTTACTGCTAAAAAGATCTGAATCTGAACACGTGTATTTAAAAATATTGTGATTTTTTTGGTGTTAACATGATTGAAAAAGATTAAAAAAAAAAATTAGTGTTCAAGATTCTTTGTTACTGTTAAAAATTCTGAAAATTTCATGTGCAGTAAACAAAATGTAGTGATTTTCCTTTTAGAATTTGTGTTACCATGAAGATGAAAGAGTAATATCATTTAGCTTAGTTTCAACTTACCAACGTTGATGAATTAACGACAAGGTAAGGGAATAAGGTCCTGTAACGTTAAAGAGGAAATGTTGGAAAACGAGAGCTATTGATCTCTGATTTAAAAGAAAAGGAGCCAATATAACTGATTTGAAGTTTCGAACCAACCGAGCTCATGGATTGTAAGTTTAGGTAATGCTCGAGTGTTTGTGAGGGCTGCATACTTATTATTTGTTGGGTGTAACTGAAAGCTTGAGGTTGGTTCTGTATGTCAGGAGAAATTTTTAAGGAAATATGTCTCTGGAAATCGTAGTGAGGAACATGATGTGTGTGATATTATTTCGAGAATTCTTCCAAGGTTGAATTCGAATAATGTATATGAAAATGAAGTGGAAATAAGCTTTTACGAATGAAAATGAGATGCTAATATTGGATTTCACTTTTGGAGATGGAATTATTGCCATCTGTAAGATTGTATACCTTGGAAGACTTGTGTCCTGAGTTTCAGCTATGTGCGTGTGATTTTCCTGGTCTTCCATGATAAGTGAAATGATTTCTTTTAGTCAGTTTTGTAAGAGTAATATTTTCTGTCAACTTTTTTTTTTGGTATTGATTGTTTAGTTAATTTGTGTGTCTAATAAGATAAATCTCAAGACTTCTTATAATAGAATAACTCACATATTTTCATTACCTGTATTTTTAGTTCTCTTTGATTCTTGTCGTTGGAAAGTGGAGCTTTAAATCTGTCAGTTCCTCATGTCCCAAGGGTCAAAGGCTTTTATTGATATTTATGAATCAATTTGTGTCTGGTTTTGTCACACGATGGTGTCGACTGTGGTTGCTCTTGGGTATATGCCCGGCACTCCAAACAAATATATATGAAGAGAGAAAAGAACAAGTTCAACACTTGCCCACCATTATTATAATGCTTATTAATCCTCTAGGGCTGTAAATTAATATTTTTTCTTTACACCAAAACATAAAGTATGCTGAGAAGGGTACGCATCAGAATTATTCTTGCGATGGGCACAATACATCTTATCATATTTTTAAAAGGAATTGATGCTTCGTAATGGCTGATCCGAACAGAGTTGATTTAGCATCTCCTAGGAACCAAAGTACCAACTTTGTACTATAACGATAAATCTTTACAGAGGTATAAACTATTTCGATCAATAATAATGTTACTTTTGGTAATGTACAGTTGTATAAGCTGGCTAGTTTTTCATCATTCCAAAGTTTATTTCACATTAATGGAGACTGGAGATGTGCTAATTTTTTCTGTACAATTGATTGTTGAATGACTTTTCCTGTTGGAAAAGTTTTAAAATAGTGTTTTCCCCTATTTATTTTGGATCTGTGCATCTTCTAATGAGGACAATCACAGGTGGATGGTTCTTTTCATTCACCAGAATGGCATGCTGCTCGTTTGGCAAGTCTAAAGACTTCTCATACAATTACATGGGAGGAGTACAAGAAGAAGCAAAAGGTGATTTATGTGGCTGCATATTTGTAACTTGAGTTTACGTGCTATCTTTGTATACATGTTGTCTTTCCATATAAGCCTTCTCGAGCTAGATCCAGGAACTTTTTTTTTGTTTTCCTATTTTCTTTCTTTCAATAAGTTGTCTGCCACAGCTATAATTTTTATTTCGAGAAAATTTATCTTTAAATATTTTTTAGCATCTTTAATATTCCAAATCGGTATTTTGATATTTTGAGCCGTTGACCAAGTACAGTCTTATCGATGTTAATGGAAATTAGGGTTGAAAGCTAATGTGGCTGTGTCATTTGCGTGATGAGTTGTTGTCAAACTGCAACTTTAAGGAAGGTTGCCATTTATCTCTTTCGAAAATTTAACTAGCATGTTGAGGAGGGAAGAGTGAATTGGAGCGAACCAACCACCATGTTTCCTGAATCTGCCACTTACGTTGTTGGATTATACAGTGCATAATACATGATACTTAGAACTGACTCCCATGTTTAATCACGTTTGATCAAAGACAGGAAGCATGTGTTTCAAGAATAAGTACATACTATTCCTTTTGAGTGTCATACATTTATTTCTGGCAGATTCCCTAGATATGTAGAGCTGGATACTGATCTCAACAGCTCAGCATAACCTAAAATTTCTATGGAAAACTAGTCACTTAAATTTCACCAGGTCAACGTGCATCCTCTTTCAATAATGGTAGTGGAGTTTAACAAGCTCAAATTTTGTCTTTCCACGTATCTTCTTATCTGTAGGGCTTCAACTTCACTTCATTTGCTTATCCCATGACTCTAAATTACTCGTCCAATTTACGAGGCTTATTTTTGGCACTCCAGGTTTTCATGTAAATATGGCTTAATCTACGCTATGCCCAAACAAGATAAGATGGCCACTAGATCTATTTATATGTGTTACTCAACCTTCCGATTCATCTGTTCCATTATCTTCAATTCAAGACCAGTAATGCCCTTTCGGTCTTTTCGTTTAGCTACTGTAATTGCTGTCTTTATCTTGTGATGTTTTGTTTATGTGGTAATATTTTTGTGTCTTTCTGTGGCTCTAATGTTTTCAATGTTAGGAAGAAGAAGTGAGAAAGGGGGAGGTGGAAGCTGATAAAGATCGGATGATGAGAGAGTACAGGGCTCAGCTAGATGCTGAAAGGGCTGGCAAACTTGCTCATGGAAAAAACCACTCTAGCAGCAGATCCAGACGCAAAAAAGGTAACGCACAGTGTAATTGGGGATATCGTATTTCAGCAATTTTTAGCTTTTTATGACATTGTTAAATCATAAATTTGCCAGCAGATAAGGACAGAGATTTAAAGAAATGCAGCAGCAAGAAGCGAAAGGTGCATTATACAACAACTCCATTTATTTATGTCTTCCACTTCAGTGAGAAAAAATTGTGGTGAAGCTGATAATGGAGAATTTCATGACCCAAAAAAGGATCGCCAAAATGTAATACCTGACATAGTCACAAGTGATTATCTCAAGCTATGCTCTTAAAACCAGTAAACAAAGCTATGATTATGGGGATCACATGAATTCCGCTCATAATTCATGGTTTATTCTCGAATGTCTGTTTATATTTTAAGGAAACGAAAGGTTTGCCTGTGAAATAATGAATTTGATAGAGTAGTTTCCAATATAGTATGACAGTTGCTCAGGAGTAAAGGGTGAAGCGAATTGGGGAGGAAAAGCACGTTAATATTAGTCAAAGTATCCCCTTGCAATGAAATAAAATGCCGATTTATGTGCTTATTATAATAAATAAGAAACTAAATAAAATAAATAAAAAATCGTCCTGAAATTGTACCAAGATCTATTGTGTAATTTGCTTTAACTAAGTTACTCCTATATCTGCTCCTAAAATATTAATCCCTTGATTTATGTGCTTCACATCGAAATTTGTATGCCTAAGTTAACTTTACGACTTTTTTGCGATTGACTTAGCATTCAAGGCTATCTGATTATAGCTCTGGCTCGGATTCGGAAACTTCAAGCAGTGGTGATGATGAGAGGGAGTCAAAAAGATCTAAATCAAGGTTGAAGAGAAGGAAGAAAGAAAAAAAGCATGTGTCGTCGAAATCCAAGCACTCAAGCAGCGAGAATGAAGACGCTGATGGCCCTTTACCACTTTCTAGATTTTTTGGGAACCACAAAAGCTGATATTTTGTTCAAAATGTGCATTATCTCTGGTTATTGAGTGTACCAGGTAGATCTTCTCTTTATGATTCCTGATTTGAGGTTTTGTTTATCTTGTTTGCTTCATGTATACTGTTTCCAAATTTTTATGGATCCTCTCTTCTTTAATATATGTAATCTTTCTGCAGTATTGACTTGATACATGTAGTTTGTTGCATTTTTGAATGAGTTTTGTATAATACCCATGGGGATTTTTTCTTTTCATTTGCATCATCGAATCTTAAATTAAAAGTTGAGTGATTTGGCAATTTCATCGAGGTAATATTTGCACGCAGCTGTGGAAATGTGTCGAATTGTTAATTAAAAGTGTATTAAATTTGAGTACCTTCATTTCCCTTCAGTTTGGATAGAGATGAAGGTTGTAGCTGCTAACAAGAATCTGCGGATCTGTTTAGCTCTTGCATTTGACGTGAGAAGGTAAGCATCCAATGATAGTAACTTGAACGATTGCTTAAAATTGAGGCTTGTATTCAAAATTTGTAGGCTACTATAAACAGCATTTGCCATCAAATTTTTCGTTTTTGTTGTTGAAAAAAATGTTGCGATAATTCAAATAGAAATTATTCATGCTTCAAAGCTCAGTGTGTTTTTTGCTTTTACCATTGTCACCGAGGTTTGAATAATATGTACTCCACCCAAATGTAAGTATGGCGTTTTATCATAAAAGTATTTTTTTTTTGCTGATTGGGATTCAAAACATTGATATAGTTATTCAAGCTTAGGGATGTTTGATTATCCTTACTTCATCGAAGTTCCCTCCACGTGCCTAACGATTCTTAGTTGCGTATTAGTTACCCCATAGGGGTCTTAAAAAATTGAAGCAGGGGGCCAAGTCTTCTCAGGTGGGCAGAACTTAGATACTTAGAAAAATTTCACATAGATTTTCCCAAAAAAAAAAAAATTTGCATGTGATGACCGTATCGCCCACTTTGTCCCTCTATAAACTGGCAGTGTCGCTGACCAACCCCTCTCCAGTGGTGGAAGCAGATAGTAATAAAAGAAGATGCTGACAATTCTTGGGGATGAATACCCCAATAAGAAACAATGTTGTTTATGGTTTATACAGCCACATTGCCCTCTAAATTCACCAGAGTTAAAAACGCCGCAAAAGGCTCAGTCAGCAGACGAATCAGGCTGTTGAGATTGTTCTTGAATGGCATTTCCCTTCTCTCTTAGCTTGCCCATTGACTCTTTCATGGCCTCCTTCCTCTTTTTACTTGCCAGAACTTTTGCCATCAAGCCGCTAACGCTTGGGTCTTTTTTCTCTTGCACTGGGGGCGGTGGCGCTCTCCTTGCTGCCTTTGCATGCTCCCCACTAATGCTCAGCGCCACCATTACACCACTCAATCCCAGTGCAATGCTCCTGCATCACACTTTGGGTATTCAGCGTCATAAAACTCTTTTCGAGCTATATTGTCTTTGTATTCGTTTATTTTTTTCTTGTTGTTTTGTTTAGATAATCTAGTCTTTGTATACCAGATGTGTGAGTGAATTTCATTTCAGAATCATAATGCGATTTCTTTCTTAGCTTTTGCCTATTCTATTATATAATTTATATTTAGCAATCTTGCACAATTAGAACTGCATAAAATCACATAGATAAACAATAAAATGCTCATGTTTGGTTCTACGTTTGCTAAAAACCTGACTCGAACCTTCGTTGAAAATGGCTTCCTTGAGCAACCTGATCGGAGCCTTGACCGGAAGCCCTGACATTATGGAGCCTTTGAGAGTGCAAATGGGTTGTCTTAGTTATTCTTGAGATTGGTTTTGTTGTGGCTGGAGTTAGAGCGACTGATAAGTGGGACATTTTTTTCTCCGACTCTTATTATTCTGTTTGTGAATGGAATGACGTTATCGAGGGTCTATGTGATGCTGGAAATGAACACTTTGTGGATAGTGTTTGCATCTTTGGATGTAAATTAATGGTTGTGAAATTCCATTGGATGTTTATGGATAAGGTCTTACTTTTGTGGGCCCTCAAATTGTCACCCCAAGATGTCTGTGACCAAATTCATAGTAATTCACAAACGCATTCATATCATGTTATTGTTTTTTTGAATTTTTTTTTCTCCTAAAAAAATTTAGAAAACATTTTCACTCGGTAAAAATGAGAGTTTTTTGCATGTTATATTTTGCATTTGACAAGGGAGGTAGGTGCCAGATGCATTAAATATAAAGAGGATAGGATGCAAAAATTTGATAACAAGTTTACTTATTGGATAATTTTCCCCGTACGTGGATATTTCGGCAAATTCTTATAAAAAAAATTGGTGGGGTGCAGGTGTTCCCTCCATTAATCAGCTCTGATGACGTATAATGCCAAGAACTAAGAAGACAATATTGACGTATAATTTAAATTTGACACGAGAGTCTTTTTCCAAAAATCAAAATATTCGTGTTTCATTACCAACTTAAATTACCTGTAAATAAGCAGGATGGAATTATTATTATTATTATTATTATTTTGGTTTTTTCGAGACCTAAAAGCCCAAGTAAACCACATATTGCATTATGGACTAAAGCGAGATGGACAATGCAAAAACATAGTGATGAACCAAATTTATTTCAAAACATACGGCCCAATTTCTTTTTTTATTTGACCCAAGTCTATTTTGAAATATCGATAGTTGTTTCATTTTATTCATGTATTCACACTCCCCTTAATTCGTACAATTTATTCGTCGTCAATAAAGTGCAAATAACAAAAAAATAAAATATAATATACATATGTTTCATGTTGGCAAACTCCACAAGTCCCCGAAGAATCCCTAGCTCTCACATGCTACATAACTCTTGCATGCTACATTATATTGTAAATCGTAATATAATTGAGCGCCGACGCGATACAAATGCCTGATTCATGGTTTTGGCTATATGATTGATTAGCTACGATCCGACATAATCTCGAGTACATTATATTTTTTATAAAAAAAATTGTAATCAAAATGATATTGGTGGCCAAATAAGCGAAATAGTACCACCATACATTCGGGTCCAATTGGCAAGTGGAACATCTTGGGCATGTGCACTTTGTTATGCAATTTGTCGTATTGGTTCATTATATCGACCTATATGTCCGCACCACATACAATTCAAAGATTTCGGCGTTTTTGGATCTTTTCCTGAAATAAATATAGAGATAAAATACAATACATTATCAACAAATACCCTTTACATATGTAGCAAAAAAAAGAAGAAGAAGGCTGAACTCCCTTGAATAACTAATGGGTCATTCCTTTACTGCTTTCCTTGCTCTGTTCCCTTTCCTGCTCTACACCACTTCGGCAATTTCAAAAACCTTCACTCCCCCTTTTGCTTCAGACCAAATCAAATTTTGGTCTGAAAATGTGCAAAACGAAATGCCAAAAACCATTCTCAAGAAACTCACACCTTTGACTCAAGATGACTGCAAATATTACACCAACATGTTATCCAACAACGTTAAATTCTCTGCAGACTCCGATTTCTGTTCGATCGCAAAACTAGCATGTAGCTCTAGGCTTGAAGGTGTCTTGCTAGAAAAAAGAAGAAATATATACGTAGATGAATATCAAGAAAATAAAGGTCTTGATCAAAAGATTAATGAAGCTGATGTATTTTCATTCTTCAGGCTTTCGATACTCAAGAATGGGAACATGGTTCACCTCCCAAACTTGGAGGAATCGCTTCCAGACCGTGCATTTCTCCCCTCTCAGATTGCATCTAAAATATCCTTGAACATCAAAGAGATGGCCAGATTATTCCCTGGAGTAACCAAAGAAACAATGGAAAAGACTCTTTTTTACTGCAACGCAGCCGCGATAAAGGGTGAAGTGAGAAGCTGCCCAAAATCTCTCGAGGAAATGATAAACTTCTCAAAGTCAGCTCTCGGTGGGAAAAAGTTAATATCCTTATCGTCCAAGAGCACCCAAGGATCAAATACTGAACTTGTGATCAAGAACTTCAAAAAGTTAAATACCGATTATAAAATCGTAGCCTGCCACGAGGTTTTTCTTCCCTTTGCAGCTTATTTCTGCCATTCTTTCTCCTCCACTAATTTGTATTCCGTGGATTTAGTTGAGCCTAAGACTAGAGCTCCGGTGATTACCCTTCTTGCTATATGTCACATGGATACTTCTCCATTTCCGGAGAATCACGTAGTCTTTAGATACTGAAACTCAAACCTGGACAAGGCGAGGCATGCCACTGGTTCACTCAAATTGATCTTGCATGGATACTCGACACTGAATCAATGTGATCATGATGAAAATCTATGTTAAATGTATTTCATAATTTGGAGGGAATTTATCTGTTCTGTTTCATATGTAAACTAAGTAGTTGCGCGAGGATTCGGATAATTATTGTATTGTAAGTTGTGTGTTTTCTGGTATTTGGAAATGGAACTGTTCAGTTTTCAAAAATTTGTTACAGATTTAGATATTTTAAAAAAGAATCGACTATATAAGTACACAACGGACCTAGTAAACAATAATTTTACACTAGTCATACACAGAAATATATTTATTTAATTCCATGATGAAAAATATAACTGAAAGTTAACTTTCACATACAGTACTAGTGCAACCAAGCTAATATTTTATCACATTTGGCCTTTAGATGTTTAAAGATATCTCGTTTGATACGGTCTCACGGGTCAATTTTGTGAGATAGATATTCTATTTGGTTCATTCATAAGAAATTATTACTTTTAATTATGTTAAAAATATTAATTTTTATTGTAAATATGAATAGAGTTGACTCGTGTCACGAATAAAAATTTCTTAGACCGTCTCATTCTACTGATTTATATATTAATAGCTGTTAAAGCAGAACTAAATGTAGGATTCACTATCTTCGAGATTGAAGTCTTCCTAACATCCGGGACCATACCTGAATTTTTTTGGGCATGAGACGAATTTGAAAAAAATGGATGATTTTAAATGATAAAATACGATATTTATTTCATCGTTTTCTAAAAAATATTTTAAATAAAATCAAATAAAAAATAACTTAAATATTCATTTGACATAAAAAAAAACCATATAAATTTCTTTTACGAAAGTTTTTTATTTGAGTAGAGCATAAAAAAAACTAATGAATCATACTCCATTTTTTAAATACTTGAAGTGACAATTTCACAAACAATTTTTCATGAAAAAATTCTCGAATAATTAATAGATGGATTTATTAATATCATACGCGGACTAAAACGAAGTTATAAGTAAGTTTCATCTCTTATCATGACATCGAAATAATTTTCTAGAAATATTTTTACACATTTTTAATGATTTCTTTGAATGTTTAGATCAAGATTCACTGATAAAAATGAAATTCAAAACATTATGAATGAAAAATCAAGATATCGTATCATTCTTTTTCAACATATTTTTACTTTTTAAATAGTCTATGATTCGAAGGTCACCATGGATACTTCACCATGGCCGGAGAATTTTGGTAACTTTTCATTTTAAAAATGATCATCCCTGTAGTGCGAAGAGCAAATTTTTTTTATTTTTTATTTTTTAAAAAAAGACCAAATTAAATCTAAATAACAAACTATATCTCGATAAAGTTTTATCATGATTGAATTATATCTTTTATTATTTTTTTGGTAATCACGTAACACGTGTCACTTGCAATTCCTTTTCATTTCTAATTTATTTGGCTCTACAAACTTTATAAGTGCGTGCATCCTAGTAATATTCAAAGTCTCAGTATTATATTATTGCATTAATTGGCCCCATATTAATTACATAGAAAATCTACAATATATTGATAAATCTAATTATTTATGCCAAAAAATATCTTAAAAAAATATAAAAATAATGTTAAAGGTACTACCAATATATCGTTATAATGATATTTAATTTACAACCAATATATAACGAGATTTTGATATTATATCGCGAGATTTGATATTCAATGTATAGCGAGATTTTGACAAATTTAATTTTTTTTGTGTTGTATAAATTGATGTACAAATATTTATGTACACGTAACATAACTCAAAAATATAAACATATCTAGCTAGTCTCAACATCAGAGATTAATGAATTAGAATATTGCCACATGCTACATATATAATTATTATATATTCAACCGAAGAGTTTCAATAACTGGTTTACAGGCGAATTTGCCGAAGTAAAGAAGATGACAAATAAACGTAAAATTTTGTCCAAATACAAAATGGGACTCGAGCNAAAAAAAAAAAAAAAAAAAAAAAAAAAAAAAAAAAAAAAACTAAAGGTGTGAGAGGGTTGGACTATTTCACCGTCAGGTAGGGTCAGGTTGTGTCAGGTCAGATCAAGTCAACCAGCTAGATGGCTTGGAGAGTTGTTGAACATGGTATGCCACATATAAGCTTGAGGAAGCACCATCTCTAGCTCCACATGACTCCACTTTTGCGTTGGAAGGTGCTGAAGACACATCACCATCTCCTGTTTCATGGAAATATGGGCAAGAATACGATCTAGAAGGGATTGTGTTGATTAAATGAGACACGTATTTGAGAGAGAGAGACTAAAGATGAATAAATTCGTGAAGGTCATATATACCATCAATCCTTCTAACCAATTCCTTCAGTTTGAACACAAGTAGCTGAATTCCAGGTTGCGCAAAAGTGTAATGGTCATGCATACTGTCAAGAAGCTTTGATAAACACCAATAGCAATCAGCTTCTACATTTGACATTGTTTCAGGAGAAAGATCAGTCATTGACCAAGTATCAACGCTACCCTTCAAGTGTTCTGATAAAAAAACAACTATGAAAGGTGTAACAAGATCATTAATTCCTTGCACATAACCACTCTCAGGATGCCGTCTAGCCCACGTAGGGGAAAAGAAAAGGACTAAGAAATTTGAAAGTAGACTAAATGGGGAAATAACAATAAGTAAAGGCTAACTGCATGACTCATAAAGATTATATTACAGTTGCAAAATTCTTAGAGAATGTGCAGGAACAAGGCAGCTAAATTAGGCATTACTTCAGGCATTACAATCAACAGACATGAAGTTAAAACATGCAAAACATAGAGTACTGCATTGAATCCAAAAGAAACTCATCTCATTGCATGCTAATGATTTCAAGTTATAACTACAACATATTGCAGAAAGTTTCAACACACTCCTACAAATCCAGACGAATCGTGAATTTATTGGCCACACCTACAAGCAATTCTCCAAGTTTACTCAAAGGAATCTTACGCACTACATGGTCTGGTGATACGCACGGTAGCATAAACATCTCAACTATCTGAGAATTATTATTTGTTATATAATTATCTTTCTCAAACTGGTGACAGATAGTTAAGGCAACAATTCTCATTTGGGGTTAAAAAAATTATATTAGGAAAGCAAGCACAGATATAGGAACAATGCCAAAAACACAATAAGGTAAACTGAGCCTGACTGTATGGCACTGTGTGCAATTTGTTAAACCTCTATATGCATCATCATGGCAATCTTTTGGGACCAAAAATGTACTTTCACAGCATGCATGTGCTGTTGTTTCGGATTAGGATGCATCTATGCAAACTTTTATATAATACTCATAGACAGCCCTTTTTCCAGAATCATTCATTAAGAATAGAAATGGAATATGAATCACCTTTCCTAAATTAAATCTTTTCAATATGAGGGATCCACATAAAGAGAGACTCTAAATGACATATAAAATAAAGTTAGCTAGAAAGTAATGGTCGAGAAAGTTTCTAACCATGTATACGGTATTCGCTCTAGCGACTTTTGGATTTCTACTTGTTGAAAGAAAGAGACATCAGGGACTGTCCTGGGACAATCAACGGCAATCCGGCAAGTATAGAAGAATCATAATTAATCAGGTGCACGGACACTTGACAACTATGATGTGGAGTCTTTGAGATTTATTTGTTGCAAGATTGTTTTGTGATCTTGCGTGACTGATGAGTAAGCGTGATTGTGTAATTTGGTGTAACTGATGAATAAGCGTGCTTTAATTGTAACCATTTTCCTTTTGGGATATGTAGCTTGTCCCTTGGAGTTAAAACAGCCATCCGATGTGATTGCCGCATGCAAAAATGTTGCTGCCCCAAGCCCTTCATGTTGCAGTTCATTAAGTTCTTACATGGCAAATGTTGATAACAAATCGGCAAGCAATAATATGTGCTACTTCGTTTGTTGTTTTTTTGTTGGAGCAGCATATGGTCAACAAGGTACGTACGTACACTTTTCTTCCCGCTTATTTTTTTTATTTGTGTTCTATTCATATATTTATGTATTATTATGTAGGGTTGTTGAATGCTTTTCTATTCTGTTATTTAAGTTACTCCCACTTCTTTATTTTCTTTAGACTGTTATTGGGAGTGATCAGAAGATGGGAATTTGGAAAAGGAGGGAGAACACAAGGGGCTTGTTTGGTTTGATTTTGGGAGTTTCAGGGAAATTAATAAACTCTTTGGTTTTGTTTTTTCTTGGAAAATAGAATTGTTACTGCAAATGTCAAATCATGTAATGTAAAAAGTTATTCGATAAAATTAGCATGAAATTTTTACATATTATATTTTGGGTTTATAATATAATCATATAAGATTCTTTTGAGTAGTGATGAATGAAAGTTGAGTTGAAAGTATGATTATCTAGAAAATTGTGAAAGTATGGCTTATACCTGAGAAGATGAAATGTTTGGGTGGATTAAGTAAGTAAAAATGAGGGCCTTTCTGTTGCCACCTTCATTTGTAATATTTCAGAAATCTAATTTTTAAGTTCCTTTAATTTGTATATAGATTATTGTGGTAAAATTCTGTCACACAAGATCAAATTCTATCAAGAAACACAATCATGTTACTTCTGGAATTCTGCTTCATAGCAATGTGACAAAACTTTGTAAACTTTTCGTCTTTAGCATACTAATGGGACAGCTACACGACCAATTTTGACAGAATTTTCTCTTGTAATTAAGATGCAGGATGCTTACTTGGGAGCCTACGTACTGGCAAATATGGTATATGATAATTCAACAGGTTTCAGCTTTACCTGTGATTTAACTGACAATATTGCTGCTCCATGGCCGTTGTCATCATCGTCAGTCACAACAATGCCCCGGTAATTTGTTGTAGAAGCTCTCAATTTTTTGGGCTTTTTCTCTGCTGCACACAGTTTTATATATATATTTAGTTTATATGTTGTGTAAACAAGTTAAGCTTCAATCAAAAATCAAATTTTTTTGCAAGCACATACAGAGGGGGCTCAGTAATTTCGAGCTTGAGCGCCACTTGCTCATTGAATGGCAATTACATACTCGATGAAGTAAACTGTAATCTGTCAAGTAGTTCTTCTTTAAATTTTTTGAAACCGATAGCCTAATTGTCCTTGATGCAGGTTGGCCTGGCGGTGGGGTGAATCTCCTTGTACCCATTTTTTCGATTTTTGTTTGCTTTAGAGTGATCACTTAGCTGAGAGTTGTAGGGGTGGTTTAGAGTTACCGCAGGAGCTGTTGCTGCTTATGTGTATATTTCGGGCATTGATCATGTGTAGCAAATTTCTATCTATTTTTTTGGGTTCTTTTTTAATGTTCATTTTTATTGGTTTTATTTTTTTAAATGATCTTTGCGTAATTTTAGGGATTGGAAAACGTGGTTTTTGCCCAGGATTCAGAAAGTGCATAATTTTCAGGAAATTCCTTCTAATAGACACACGCATGGTAAAACTTGCTTAATACTCATCTAGAAACATTTTATTTCCATTTACGACAAAAATTTGTGTTAGACTGTCTCACAGGTCGTATTTTGTGAGACATATCTCTTATTTGAGACATCCATGAAAAAGTATTAATTTTTATGCAAAGAGTATTACTTTTTATTGTGAATATTGATAGGGTTGACCCATCTCACATATAAAGATTCGTGAGATCGTCTCACAAGATATACTCTCCACTTATAACAAGTTTCACATGTAAATAATATTTAAATTTTGAGAATGCCTAAATATAGGTTCTCAAATAATATTGGAAAGAGCGTGAGTAATTTTGAGATGAAAAATAGTCTTCATTTGCTATATATGTTTTGCATAAATTAATTTTGAGTCATGAATATTTTAATTTTTTGTTATTTTAATATTTTTCAACAAAATTGATATGACATTTTCATGTGAATGTCACACTGCTTAAGTGTCAAGTAAAAAATAGCAGATTTTTTTGTAAGATGATTTTACTAGTTTTTATCAATGAGACAGATAAATTTTGTTCATATTTATAATAATAAGTATTATTTTTGACATAAAAAATAATATTTTTTTGTCTTTGATTTAAATAAAAGATACATCTTACAAAATTGATTAATGATCTTATAAAAAATTTTGTGAGCAGAAAAATAGCCAAAATTGAAAAAATAAAAATAGAGAATTTAGATTTAAATTTGATAACATGAACGATGTAGATGAAAATATTCTAATTACAAAATGGAAACATATTAATTAAAAGAGTAGGTCTCTTGTGAAACGGCTTCACGAATATTTATATGTAAGACGAGTCAACCTTACCGATATTCACAATAAAAAGTTAATACTATTAGACTCCGTTTGGTACGTGTGATGGGATAAGTAAATGATTATTAATTAGAGTGATTAAAAAATGAGAGATGTGTGATGAGATAAGTAAATGATTAATATTAAATAGAGTGATTAAAAAATGAGATATATGGATTAATAATATGGTGAGATAAATAACATGANAATTTTAAGGATTGGAAAACGTGGTTAATACTCATCTAGAAACATTTTATTTTCCACTTATAATAAGTTCCACATGTAAATCATATTTAAATTTTAGAATGCCTAAATATAGGTTCTCAAATAATATTGGAAAGAGCTGAGATGAAAAATAATAGTCTTCATTTGCTATATATGGTTTTGCATAAAATAATTTTGAGTCATGAATATTTTAATTTTTTGTTATTTTAATATTTTTCAACAAAATTGATATGACATTTTCATGTGAATGTCACATTGCTTCAGTGTCAAGTAAAAAATAGTAGATTTTTTTGTAAGAAGATTTTACTGATCTTTTTATGTGAGATTGATAAATTTTATTTATATTTAAAATAATAAATATTATTTTTGACATAAAAAATAATAATTTTTTTGTATGTGATTTAAATAGAAGATTCGTCTTACAAAATTGATTCATGATTTTATAAAAAAATTTGTGAGCCGAAAAATAGTCCAAATCGAAAAAATAAAAATAGAGAATTTAGATTTAAATTTGATAACATGAACGATGTAGATGAAAATATTCTAATTACAAAATAAAAACATATTAATTAAAAGAGTAGGTCTCTTGTGCAACGGCTTCACGGATCTTTATANTAATAATGTATCATACCGAATAAATCACTTAAAACATAATAAGCTTGTAAAGATGTCTTACCTGATACACACCAAATTTCAGGAAGAAAAGGCAACAATTAATTATTAATTACTGACTTTAAAAAGGAAAGAAAAATATAGTATACTCGAGGAAAACGAGAAACTCAAGAAGAATCGACGACAATCAATATCAAAGAAACGGTCTTCGTGGATTAATGGCTTCTCAGTTCATACACCGTCTGATCTCTGTTCGCCGTAGATCGTTTTGGCCCTTCAGGTACATTGTGTTTCCTTCCCCTGCTCCCTCTCCGTTGAATGCGTATCTCGTGAATTTCCTACAGATTTTTTTGTCTTAGAAGCAGCTGAGCATAATCGGAATTCGATATTCGATGCCAATTTTGTTTTTGATTTGTTTTTGCTATCGATATTACATGTTTGATATCTGTTCCTCCGCAGATTTGTTGTTTGCACGGTTTTATCGTACTGTTGTGCTCTTGGGATTTGTGAACGAGTAAACTGATTTTTGAGATTGTATACAGAGAGTGAGCGGCCGAGGGATTGTGATAGCCGTGTATATTATAAAGGTGGCGGCGAGGGGTTTTGGTGAATGGTGATGTCTTTTTTCGGTGACGAGAAGCAATGGAATTGTGTGAAGGGAGGAGCTGTGAATTTACAGAGAGTGAGCTCAATTGTTCGAGATATTGGGAACCTTGTCTTCATCAACCACAAATAAAGGTTGTGATAGCCGTAAGAACCTCAGCTCCTCCCTTTTTTAATACTTTTCCCATCTACCAATTTTTTTTCTTTGTTAAAACTCGTGCATTCGTTATCTATCTTCTCTTTGAATGGGACGATACCTACATCTCAACTGTTGGTTTTTCAAAAACTTGTGAAATATGTAGTAGGTATCTTTTTATCGGACAGAAGGTTAACTTTCCTTCTTTTTTTCTTGAATGGGGAAGGCAAGATGACTCTTATATCACACAGAAGGTCAATTTTCCTTCCCTTTTTCTTGTTACTTCTGGTTTATGCTTTGATGTCAGATTTCTCCGCGTGTGTTAAATTTTAGAGTAAATATTATCATATTGAGTTGAACAATCTGTCCTGAATTATGAAAAGGATGGTAATCATTATGAATATACATCTTGCTGTTGCTTCTGTCTTGTACAGATTTTTGTTTGTAACCTTTTTAGTAATCCATTCCTTGGATGCTTATCTTGGTAATTGGGTCTTCATTATGTGAGAGCTGCTTCTGTTGAATATTGATTTCCTGTTAAAATGGCTGGTCAATTCTGGAATTGTTACCACGATCTAAATAATAAAAATATATATTGGAGTTGGGTGCGAAGTTTGCTTAAGCATGTATTCTCTTTGGCAACCAAATGAAATATTTAGATTTTATCTACAGGAAGTTCTAATTTCATAAAACTTATTGTTTTACAGAAAGGAAATTTCTTAAAATAGATATTTAGAATGTTTAAAATAATCAAACCTTTTCTCCTTGTTTTGATCTACAGATAAGCAAAATGCTTAAGCCAGATAAGTGGCATGCTGCTTTTGATGGTGATGGAAAGATTTTGGGTTTCCAGAAAGTGCTTAAATCAATTATTTTGGGGGTACATGCTTTAATCGCAGGCTTGTATTTTTATATTTTAATTTTCTTGGTTCTCTTATGACAAACAGGAAGCTCTATTTTGCATAGTTACTGTGTTAAATCTTTTATCGTTTCATAGTCACCGCTCTCCCACTCTTGATACTCATTTCTTATTTATTGTTTTAACTAGATGCAGTCATTGCTTGATTGCTCTACTCTTTGTGGTCCTCCCGTAGAGTCACAATATTATCGTATCTTGTCTCCAATATATTTTTCTGCATGCCTGACAATGTTTGTTTTTAACATAAAGTGGTTAGCAAATGGAGCTGGCATTCTTATCAAGCTACATTATCAAGGCTATCATGTGATACTATTTCTCATACTGGTTGTTGTTGGCTTCCTTGTTTTGGGCCCCTAGTTCCTTACAGTTGCACACACATTTAACCTAGATACCTAATTTTAAAAGCACTGTGAGTAATTAATTATGCACATAATAGACTACGTAAATAAAACGTATGTGCTTTGATGACTAGTATTAAGGAAGCTGGAGAATACCAACAACATAGAGTAGCAAATGATATTTTCTCAGCATACTTGTCTTTATCCATCTCGGCATCCAGTTGATGAGCACACATACCCTTTGTATCATTGACGATTAAAACGTCGAATCAACAATATGGTAATAACCCTCGTGTAAATTTTTTTTTCTGGGATTTTTGGAACTTATCATTTTTTCATAAACTTATGTATGTATTTTTATATGGTTTTATCTAATTTATGCACTCATAGAACCAGTTAAGGCGGATATATTTTTGTTCTTGGTTTACTTGACTGATTTTTATGATGTTGATTGCACTTAGGTACATTTATAGGATCTTTTGTTGTAAGCTAAAAATTTGACCACAATATATTTTCTTGGTAGCGAGAAAAAAAGCTCTTTCTCCTATCTATAGTACAGACAAAAAGGGCTAACATTGATGACAGTTAAAACTTCTTTTGCATATCAGGGCGTTGATCCATCCATAAGGGCAGAAGTCTGGGAATTTCTTTTGGGAGGTTACACTTTGAGTAGCACTACTGAATATCGAAGGCAATTAAGGACAGCCAGGAGGTAATGGACATCAGCCATTCTATTCAAATCTACTACTGGAAAAATTCTATCCTTTTGTTGTGGCTCCTCTGCCTGAAATTAATCTTGATATAACCTGGTATATCGATTTCCAAACATCACCTGTTTGTTGTTGATATAACACGTAGTGTTATAAAAATCTTATTCTAGCTAGTTGAACAAATAAAATAATCATTGTTATTGCAAAGTGTGGGCAGGGGCTGAGCCTTTCCATGGGACGGTAACATGTCCAAGTCAAGGTTTTTTTAGGCCACCAAAATTTTGGGTGTAGTCCATAGGTTTATAAAATCAGCCAAATACTCCGACTCTGCATCACATAGGATGTCTCGAATAGTACTGGGTGTTGCCAATAGCCATGATCAGTTTATATGTAGTGCTTGAGGGAGATGGAATTTGAAGGGTTAGAATGAGTATATTTTGATTCGAATGATTTGTAACTCTATTCATATTAGACTTTTGTTTGTTGTCTTTTCTTTTAAATTTCAATTTTGTCCGCGAAGTGGATTCTCCTTGTGCGTTTTCTTTAGAAAATACATATGTTTGAATTATGGATTTAATGAGTCACTGCAAATTGATTAACTGCTACAGGGAACGCTACCAAGATCTTGTTAGGCAATGCCAAATGATGCACTCTAGCATAGGAACTGGTTCTCTAGCCTATGTTATAGGATCTAAGGTTATGGACATGAGGGCAAGTTCCAAAGATGAAGGGAGAAGGGATGCTGATGTGCAAATTGGACGAATCTCTGAAGCTAGTGCAAACAAAAAAGACAGTAACCGTTTTCTGGATAGCAGATCTAGAGATAAATCGTATTCGTGTTGCAAAGAAAGCTCAAGTGATTCCGGTGACCTTGCAAGTATGCGAGGAAGCACCATGGGAGGTGCATATGATTCCTCTGGTCTTCTACCTTCTCCTGATCCGTGCAACTGCAGTCCACGATGTGTATATAAAACACCTGGGTCAAAATATGGCGATGAAAGTTACTTGGATTTCCCTGCTTTACCTTTAACAAATTTATTTGAAAAGAATAAGAACGATAGAAAAGGACCCAGACTCTGTGAGGAAAGTTGTTCCTCAAGACGTAAATTGACATATGAAGATGAATATATGCATAGTTTTCAGATTAGCAATAATGCAGATCTTGTTGTGGAAACCGATGTTTTCCCAGCTAGCGATGTCTCACTATTTTCTGGTGATAAAAGGGAAAGCTGTCATCTTGATTTTCACAAGTCTCTTTCTTGGTCAAATAATTCAGAATATGAAAGAGAGATGCTCGACAGCCTTAGAATATCAGATGCACCAGAAATACCAATCACAAATGTAACCACACCTCAAGCACTGGCAGCCAGTGAAGACAGAGTATCTGAATGGCTTTGGACGCTGCACCGAATAGGTGAACTAATGATATGTTTTACACCACTATTATGTGAACTTGGTTCCATGGTTGAAATGTTTTGAATCTTATCGCTGTGGTAAAAGTACACTTTATTTGCAGTTGTTGATGTGGTCAGAACGGATAATCATCTCGAGTTCTATGAGGACACAAAAAATTTGGCTCGCATGTCAGATATTCTTGCTGTCTGTGCCTGGGTTGATCCTGAAACTGGATATTGCCAAGGTTCTGCCTTTTCCTTTGTTATGAAACGTTTTCCTGATTATTGTGTTTCTCTCTGATGGCATTGGCACGGGCATTGATGTTGGATTTTATTGAACTTGCAGGCATGAGTGATTTATTGTCTCCCTTTGTTGTTCTTTTTGAGGATAATGCCGATGCTTTTTGGTGTTTTGAGATGCTTTTGAGGAGAATGGTATGCGCGCGCGCGCGCACACACACACACACATATAGGTTTAGCCGACCTTTGTAATTTAAATTGCTAATACTCATTATCTGTAACTCTTCAGCATGATAACTTTAAGATGGAAGGGCCAACTGGTGTCATGAAGCAGTTGCAAGTGCTATGGCATGTATTAGAACTTACAGATAAGGAGATGTTCTCTCACCTAGCAGAAATAGGTGCTGAAAGCCTTCATTTTGCCTTCCGTATGCTGCTGGTTCTTTTTCGTAGGGAGTTATCTTTCACCGAAGCTCTTTGTATGTGGGAGGTTTGTGCTGTAAATTGATCTCTGTTTTTAGCCGATGGGCCTATCTATGACTCAGATATTTTCTACTTAGTTAGTTCTATAATACAGTCTCTATTATTTTAGTAAATTCATTGTAGCATAGCTTAAGAGGCAGTCAATATAGCTACAGGTAATGTATTTAGTATACTAACTATTGAAAACAAAATGTTTAAAAAGGTGTGAAGTTATCTAATTATCTGAATCGAATGTGTATTAGAAGATTAATCACATGGCTTCAACTGCAGATATGAAGTTGTCTATGCTTTTACCTTGTGAATTCTTGTTGACTGGCTAATTTTTGTTGTTGTTTATTTTACCATCATCAAGTGACAGGGATTAACATGGACAATTGATTGGGTGCAATTTTCTGAAAGTTCAATTTTTGCTGCTTTATTGAATTGGAAATTGATAAGATATTTAGTATTTATAAAAACCTAAAATCTGAAACTTGGACCCAAAAAAAGAAACTTTACTGTTTTTTGCCTATTCAATGGAAATAAGACATGGTTGCCATTAATTTTTGTTCAAAAAGAAGATATGGTTGCCTTATTATTATTATTTTTTTAAAAAAAGACGGTTGCCTCGAGTCCTGGGCATTGTGGTGGATAAATTCTGATTTTTAGTGGCTATTTGCTGTCTTGGATTAAAATGGACATTGGATTATATAATCCAAAATATATGTATTTCCTAAGATGATTTTTTCTCGTTTGGTTTAAAACTGTAGATGATATGGGCGGCTGATTTCGATCCATCCTTTACCTGTCATCTGGATGAGAACTGCCCAGAACTATTGGCTATTCAGTTACCCAAGGAAGCAGAAGCCGAACTGGGAGAAGAAAGCACAGATAGTAATGGTGGTATTCCAAAGAGTTCTCCTGCAAAACAAGGTGTGGAATGCTCCATCTCAGACAGCACTGGAATGAGATCTACATCTGCTAGACCATTTTGCGGATTGACAAAATCTTTCTGGTCAAAGAATGACCGTTTGCAGATTCGTACCGTTCTATCATCGGCAAGAAATGGTGATGAATTGCCTGTTTTTTGTGTAGCAGCCATTCTCATTACGAATCGTCAGAAAATTATCAGAGAAACACATTCAATTGATGACCTAATAAAGGCAGGTGGATTATAGTTGTCTGAACCAACACTGCAATTTTTGAGTATCGATTCTTGATTATATATTGAAACTGATATTTTGGTATTTCCTCTCACTTGCTCAGCTAAACTTATTCACGATTCACGATAGTAAAAAAAATTGATAGTTTTCCTGATATTAAGATCGAGGCTTAGAAGGAGTGAATTCGCACAATAGGAAACCTGAGTGGCGATTAATGATGCTATTGTGGGTTTTGAGGTTGTTGGCCTATATGGTACTTCTTACTCACATTTCGATTTAGGCTCTGATGTTCATAAGCTTTTCATAAGCTAAATTTAACAAACATAATCATATACAAAATCTTCAGTCCCATGCTGCATTCTTTTTACTTATTTCTTTTACATTTATTAGAGTGGTTAGAACCAAAATTTCTTTTTTCGTTTCCGGATTAATCGCCATAATTTGCTCAAAATGATTTTAGAATGATCGTGCATTCATATCATAAGTATCACACTGTAGTTTTCGGTTTTGCTGATCTGGAACCTGAGCTGATTTTTGGATTCCATTGTTGGCTTGTGCATGTGAAACATAACTAGTCTATGCGATCACTCTGTCATCTCCATCTTCCTCTCTAAAAATACGTATCTTATTCTGATACATTCTGCAGATATTCAATGATAATATTTTAAAGATCAGAGTCAAGAGATGCATACGTACCGCCATCAAACTGCGAAAGAAGTACCTTTACAAGGTTAATTTTCAAATTTAACTGAATCCTTTTCCTATTTTGCATTTTTGTTTGCATCTGAAAGTGTTTATGTCACGATTCATTTATCTTTGCTTTGTAACACCTACCAGTGATATCTATAGAGCTCATGGCAATTTTTATTATAAATCACCATTGGAGTACAGTTTTAAGTGCTATTTAAACCTTTTTTTTTGCCTCTCGTACCTAAATTAGTAATTCAATGCAGTGCTTCATTATCATTATATATCTGCTGTTAACAAAAAAGATAATGAAAACATAAATAAGTTTGAGGCATGTGTCTAATTTTTTTTTTCATTTTAAGATATTAAATATTGTAATAAGCTACATCTCAAATGGAATCACATAATGGATATATAACTCAATTTAAGCTTCAAAAATCGTTTCCTGATTATATATAATAGTACCCGCAGTTTAAGTCATGCTACGAACCCATTATGTATTTTAAAACCCAATCTTTGAAGAATTTATCTAAGAATAAGAAACTAGAATTTTCTGAATCAGGTTCCCTCGTGAATCCGACACATAAACGTCCACTAACCTATTCAGCCAGGAATGTTCTACTGAGATCCTGCTTCTTTGTCTTGGACGTGATTTTTTCTCTAAAATCTGCTTTGTTAGCCATGTGTTTAGCCAGCTCCTAACTCTTTGTTAGCCGTGTGTTTGGCCAGCTCCTAACTGATGTTCCTTCGCAAATGTAACACAAATGCAGCTCACTAACCACTTCAGCCAGGCGTGGTTGCCTGGGCCTCTTTCTTGTTCATCCTCAAACGCTTATTTTAGAATTTTTTTTAAAACTTTTGGACTCCTAATTAATATATGTTCTCACTCATACATCATGTTACACATACTTCATTAATTAAAAAATAAAATAAGAAGTTTGAGAAAATTGAAGGAACCACAACTTTAATCCAAAATACTTGGCAGGTATTTGAGATGGTACAGTTTATTTTTTCGCTCTTTCTTTCGCCTTTGTGCTAAAAAATTGTATCCTCTTCGCTTTTACAGTTAATCAAGAATGGTCCAGTGCCTCAGAATAGCAACTAAATCTGGGTCATTGCTGTATAACAAGATGAGAATCAATTTCCTTGCCACTCAGAGATGCTGCCAATTACTTGAGGTTCTGTATCTTGATGGAAACTATTTTGTGAACATAAATTTATCTTTCGGTGGCATAAAAAAAGTCATTCTTCCGTCTGTGCCTCAAAGGCATATGGGAGGACTCTTTTTAAAGGTAAAACTCTCGTTGTCATCGCTAAAACCTCAAAATCTTCTTTTGCCAGTTAGCCATAATATTGTGTTTGAAAGAAGTGCATATGAGATATCGGTATATCTTGCAATCATGTAATTAAGAAAACCATTGAAAATAAGATAGCTGTTTCAGATTTGTTAATTTAATTAAAATATCATCTTGCAATATTGAAGTACTTAACAATTAAATTAAAGAGGAAAATTGAATATTGTCTCTGATACCATTGACAACAGGACTTTTTAACCATGTTGGATGCAACGAAAGTTACTTTTGAATTTGTAGTAAAAGTAGGCTATGTTTAAAGAAAAAAAGCAGAAATTTGGAAAAAAACAGATCTATATATTGTTTTTAAATCTATGGATGATACTTTTCACCTATTTGCAAATTTTTCATTTGATAATTTAGACATGGAGTCGTCTCTTAAGTGGTCGGCGTAGAACATAGTGGGGATAGTATTAATAAATTTAGATATTTGGATATTAAGTTGAAATTTTTTATGGCTTGGTGCTATAATTTGGGATAAGATTGATACCTTGACATATTTAACTTGAATTTTTACAAAGTTTGTGAGCGGAATATACATATACATTGGCTCCATAATATTTACTATTAGTCTATAACGTATCCAAATTGGTACAAATTTCTTGTGAAACATATTTCCTCCTAGTTTTTTTCGATGGTAATCTCTTTGAAAGTTTGGAAATCCTCTTCTACTGACATGGCGGTTAAAATGAAAAATTGATAAGCAATAAGCTGGTGGTCTCTAGACGTTTGATGGAGGGAATTAATGGCTTACTGTGGGAAAAAGAAGTCATATATGTTCTTACTGTTTTATTGCTCTATTTTATATTTAAGGATTACTTAGCAGCTTTGTGATTGTTTTTTCATCTCTTTGTTTATTATCATGACTGATGTATAATATATTAGTTTTCTGCATAAAACAGCGTTATCATCTGCTTTTCTTCCGGCAGTTACTTCTTAGCGTATAGTTTATGTGATGGTTTATATTTTGACCTCAGGACTTTGAAGTGGAAACTTTGCTTTGCTATCAGTTCAGAATGCAGCACGCAGGTTAGGATAGGAGACACTAGCATGGTTTGTGACATTGAAGAGTCATTTATGTATCGACATGGACAAATTTAATCATATCCGAATTGACAACTATGTGACGAAGAACAATATATTAAAAATTAATGGAAACTTTATACGCCCCAAGTTTTTGCCGTGAAAAGTCCTTACATTTCAGAAACTTGTTTAGTATTCTGAATAAATCATTTTTCCTTTTGTACTGTGTTGTAAGTTCTTCCCCCCCTTGAGCTAGATGTGAATCTGTCCTACTTAATGTTGGTTTTATTCTTGTTTGTGAAACGTCAGTTCTTGTGAATTTCCCCTTGCTCTCCTGTCAATACTCCTAGACCACCCATCCTACTTATTGACAAAGTAAATTCCCGCCGAAAACTTTCAACTTCTCTGCGTACTCGAGGTCTAGTTGTGATGTGTTGTAATTGAACAATAGCTGCTGGTCAACTCCAAGAACCGAATCATACGATAATACGTTAGAGTAGTAGGTATTGGTGAAAGGATGTGCATCCCCATTTTTATCTGTCAAAAAGACAGTTGGATCCTTCTCGCTCTTCTTCAATGATGTTAGGCATAGTTGTCTGAGTTTTCATAACAATAACCTGCTCATGGTGGGATCTGCTTTGTGGGTTTTGTTAAAGTTATATAGGCGATCATGAATGTCTTTGCAATGCGTTTTCCCCAGTGTATGTGCCACTGAAGGTAGAACATAAATAGAAGATGGCTAAATGTTCATTTAAACATAGGGGGAAGTTTTCCCGAGGGGATATTTGTTGCTGTTAGGAAGAATATCGAGTTACCTATGAATATACTTTTTATTCATAGGTAATTTTCCACTTTATCATTTATTCATAGGTAAAAAAATGTATTTCAAAAACAAGTTATGAGATATCATCAAAGCACTGCAACTCGTTGTTTTGGTGGCTAGTCATTTACATCAATTGACGTGAAATATGATTGTCCCTAATTGCGTTTTCTGCTCAGTTGTTTTGGTGGCTAGTCATTTACATCACCAATCTAAGAGATATCACCAAAACACTGTAACTCGTCAGATTTTCAGTTTGGCTAAATTCGAATTTCAGCTTCCATCTCAGTAAGCAAAATTCACACTTTAGTAAATACATAGAAACACAATAAAAAAATTTTTTGTTATAATCAAAATTAAGATTGTCTCCTACGCCCACCATACAAATTACTGCCACAAAATTGTATCCTTCCCTCTCCATGATTGATTAACGACTAAACTATTCTGTCGCTTCCAATGAAATGAATTTCATCATATATCTATAGATATGTCTATATCTATATATATAATGCCAACCTGGAAATGTTATTATATCTAAATAATATTTCGTATATTGATTAGTGAACAAGTAAGTTTTATTATGTCAAATTGTCAATGGTGTAACTAAAATTCATGCAAAATTATAAGAATTTGGTAAAATTTAAAATGACATTAGTTACTATATATGAAAACGGCTCTCATTTAAATTGATCATGCCAATTAAGGGAGGAATATATAATAAATAGATCCAGGATTAAAACCCCACCAAAGAATTTTCAAATGTGATATAGCATAAAACATATTTTAATTTTCTTTGGAAATAATATAATCCCCAATCGTAAATATTTCCACGTGGATTCATGCTTTCATGAGCAACAATGAGTAGATTTAAGGTCACTTTTCCAACCTTACCCTTTAGGCTACGTACATCACACTATTTCTTCGATTTAGAAACTCTAACAATCTTAATTTTGATTATAACAAAATTTTTTTTATTGTGTTTCTAATATATTTACTAAAGTGTAAAGTTGATTACTCAAGATGAAAGCCGAAACTCGAATTTAGTCAAACTGAAAATCCGGCTAGCTGCAGTGTTTTGATGATATCTCATAGCTTGATGATGCAAATGATGAGCCGCCAAAACAACTAAGCATAAAACGCCATTAGGGACAATCATATTTCACGTCAATTGAGATAAATCAGATGTTATCTAGGCAAACTGATGACATTAAAGCTCATCAATTTGGCTGATCAGCAATGATCAGTTAGGTATGAGCAGTTGCGATATTTTGGTCAGCATGATCAGTTCAATTATCCAAATAGAACAATTGAGTATGAGTTACGAATCAAAGACAATGATCTACAAGTCATCTTTACAAATCAAAGTCTGAATCGGAGTGTACGATACTGATAAATGATGATGAAGATACTGGTTCTACACAGGCTGAAATCAGTAGACCTCATTAGTTTGGTTCAATCTAGTTGACGATCCCAACTGAATCATCGGTTTAGCTGATGAGCCCAATTGACAGCAGTCCTCAAAATCAGTTAGACTCGAGAAAAGTGTCCAGCAAAGCGAAAATGACCGTTTCAATATGAAAACAATACATAAATTTTCCACAATCAATCTTATCACTCCGGCTGTCAACTATTTCAATAATTAGTTTAATTTATTTTTTTTATTAAGGTGCCATTAATTGTTTTCAATGTTTATCATCAGTGTCAGTCAATTAAATAAATATTATTATTAAGTTATTTAGGAAAACTGCATTGCTTAATACAATTTAAATTGTTTATTTATAATTTTTGTCATCCATCTCATTGAATTTCAGTTTTAGTTTGACATATTTGTATTCCTATATCGATATGACGTTAGTTGAAGTTTACGACATTAAAACTCAAATTATACAACATAGTATACCAAAATTGTAAAGAAACAAATAGAAGACGAGAAATACAATTTTTCATTGAGTTATTCGAAAAAACTAAACTTATGAAAACGTGTATTCCACAAACTTCATAATTCTAGCTAGATTTTGGTGTTCTAGCTTGGGGATGACATTTGTGTGGTTGTTTGTTCAAGCATGAGTTAAAGGGAAATAGATAGCATCATGAGTTTGAGATGCCGGCCTTTTTTCCAAGAAAACCCAAGATTAATGGTCATGACATTTTAAGTTTAATTATCGATTTTGATACGCGATGCACATATATATATATACTAAAGTTTATAAAGAAGTAGAATATTTATATGAAGTATACGTTATATTATATGATTCAAATTTATGATTGCTTCAATGAAGATGTATTTCAAAAACACAAAAATTCTTATGAAACAGTTTCATAGGCCAATTTTGTGAGGCAAATCTCTTAACCAATTCGACTCATGAAAGTATTACTTTTTATGTCAAAAATATTACTTTACGGAATAGGTCGACATGCCTCACATATTTATATGCGTAAGACTGTGAACTGGATTAATAACTATACGCTTCGAAAAAACTTTTTTCTCGCACCTTTACTTCCTGTTTTTATGGGAGAAATACTATTTTATGTGTGTGTGTATATTATAAAGAGTAGGTTTTCTATGAGATGGTCTTATAGATTTTTATCCGTGAAACGAGTCGACTCTGTTTATACTCACAATGAAAATTAATACTTCTGATACGAGTTGGAGATCCGTGTTACAAAATTGACTCATGAAACATCTCATAATAGGTTTTGTCTATTATAAAATAACAATGACCCACATATCAAGATCCTCTTAGCTTCCTTGAACAAACAAAATTCCATACACTTTGTACAATGATGGACCGCTTTTTTAAGGGTGTCAAAATCGGATCAGACCCTCAACCCGACACAATTCGACCCGAAAAAATCATGTTCGGGTTTGGGGTTTTTAGGTTCGGGTTAGGTTGGGTTAGACTCGATATTTGATCCGAAAAAATAGTTGACTCGAAAATTTTAATTTTTTTTAAAATAAAATTAATAATTATTGTCTATATTTTTATATATTGAATATTTGAAAAAATATTTATCGTATATTTACATCATAAATTTTTATAATTTAATATTTATTTTATTATTTTTTATTTTTTTAAAAATTGTTTATTTAATTTAGTAAATATACTTTAATTTTATGCAATTAGACTTTTAAATTTAAATCATATATAAGATAGATTTTTTTATTATATGCTTAA
>NC_133316.1:20842568-20978793 GCF_012295235.1 Primulina huaijiensis
TATATATATAAATTTTTATGTAAATTTTTTTCTTGATATAATAAATTAAATTTTACGTAGTTTTTGTACATGAATTAAAAGCCCTCTAGATTTCTATACATACATACATACATAAATCGATGCATTTTTTTTAGAGTTTACAAATTTGGTTTTTTTGACATAAAAATTTATATATGTGTGTGCGCGCGCGCGAGTGCGTGCGTGTGTGTGTGTGAAGAAAAGTTGAAAAAAGTTGAGTGGAATAAACACAAAAAGCTGAATCGCTAGTGAGNATACATACATACATACATACATACATAAATCGATGCATTTTTTTTAGAGTTTACAAATTTGGTTTTTTTACATAAAAATTTATATACATGTGTGTGTGTGTGCGCGCGCGTGCGTGCGCGCGCGTGTGTGTGAAGAAAAGTTGAAAAAAGTTGAGTGAAATAAACACAAAAAGCTGAATCGCTAGTGAGTAGGTAAGGATAAGATACTAATATATAAGCGTTATATTGTAATAATAATATAATATATAGTTTGTAAGAAAGAATAATGGAATAAAATTTGAACACATAATTGTAATGTTTACGGAACAAAACCCCCAATTTGGTCACGTTTTTCTTTGAAAATTAATTAAATTAGGAATTTTAACTCTTTTTTTTTTTATCCAAATGATATAGTTTATTTTCACGGAAAGTGTTTGACTTCAAGTTTTCCCCACAGAGACGTATAGACTGATCAAATTGAAGACTGCACCAATTTGAAAGTTAATACATTCTAGAATACCTTTAAATTATATGACTTTCTGCATACCTACATGCACCTTAATCACGAAACAATTCATTCAAATATACTCTATCTCTTCCATTTTCTTGCACTAAATAGCCATTGATAGAATTGAAGAACTCCATCCTTTTTTTTCTTTAAAAAATCATCATCCAAGTTTTAATCCGAGGCCGTATCGAAAACATAAGCTTGGGCCGTGGAATTAACTTTTCTGGTAAGTTTTTTTTCCTGTTATGGGAGTTCATATGTGTGTGTGTGTGTGTGTATATATATATAATATCAGTTTTTGCATGTATGATATTTCTTCGTGGAATGAAATATAATTCTATTATTATTTTAGTTTTTGCTAATGAATATATTCTCAGACAAGAATGTTCATGCATATGATAGCCCACTGTGCATATGCTTTTTAATTAGTTTGGACAGACCATTGGGTGTTAATGAACCGACCGTTGTAAGGGTAGGTTGAACTCGACCGTTTCAAGTTAAGCTAAAAAAAACTTCTAAGCGTGTATTCATGAATTTACAAGATTTATAAACCAGGATCGAATCTATGGAAGCATTGGTTTATACATTCATTTTAGTCTCGACTCCGGCTAGCCTTGTTTTTCAGTTGATGGGAAAAACCCGTAGAGGAATGGAGAAAAACTAGTGATTGGTGTTTATCGCATAACTACGTCCTCGAGCTCGAGGTTTTAATTTCTTCGCTAATTATATATTATATTATGAAGATAGAATATTGAACCAAAATTTTGGGTTTTAGTTTTAGACTAAGTCCAAATCTTTGCCAGAAGACAATCTGCAATTAATTAGTACATTACTGGGTTGACAGGTTGAAGCAATGAGCTTCATTCATGACCAAAAACTGGTGAAGCAACTGTTTCTTTGTGCCATGTTAGTGGCTTCAAACATGTTACAAATTGAAGGACTACCGATCTTATCAACTAGTTTTATTTCAGGTATTGCATGAAACAAGCAAAAACTTGACATGAATTCAAATGCCAACTTCAAACAGCAGTCAGCATATCATTAATTTGATGGCTTTTTTCAAAATTTGCAGGACGATATTTAGCAGAAACAGGCGTCTCGGAGTCTAGTGAACAGATATATGATCATAATACTGTGAGAGCAGATCCATTAGACCATTTGAAGAAATATAGAGGCGGGTACGATGTATCAAACAAGCATTATTGGAGTGTATGTGTTTGTTTTAGAAGCAACAAAATGGTTTCAGACTAGTTTTTAAAAAATTATGCATCAGTTAAAAAAATACTAATGTGTTTACTATCTGCTACAGTCTGCAGCTTTTACGGGTATATATGGATATGCAATTGCAGCGATGTGGATCATATGCGGTGTCGGATATGGAGGCTTTCTTCTTGCAAGAGCTACTTGCTGTAAGAGCTACAGAAAGCTTAAGAAGAGATCAACCTGTCAAAACATGTGTTATCTGGAGCCTCTACTCTGGGCAGTTCTCTTCACAATTCTTGCAATGTAAGCCGTTCTCCACTATCTTTATTCTACACACAAGTTAAAGATACCTGAAACACTTGGCAGGGAAAAAACAAGAAAGTTGAAATATAATTGGACAAAATGCTTCTTTCGCCTCTGATAATAGTTATTTGTCCGGTTCGATGCCTTCATTGTTCTTAAAAAACAGTGATGCAAAGTGGTTCAGTTCTTGAATCCACTTATGACACCTTTGTTGATGTTGAGTTGCACCATTACCACCAGCTATAGCTTGTTGTAAAGTGTCAAGCACTCGGTCCTACAGTTGAGAAGCAATAATTGTTGCGCTGGCCAAAGCGTAGTGTTTGAGGTGTACTATTTACCAGAAAACTATACGTACATTTCGATATAACATTAAAAGCTCGGTCCGACGACCTCTCCCTTTTTACAGAGAGCTCTCAATTTTGATCACTGAGATAAAATGAGGAGAAAAGGGCATAGGAAAGATTACATTACAAAACATGCAATAGCTAAACATAGAAGTCAGCATTTTCACATTCAAGTTTGATATATGAAAAACTGCCCATTCAAATGTTTGTACAATATCACTCATTTTCAGAACTGGAAGCGGCCTAGTTCTCGGAGGAAATGCAAAGTTCCATTCGAGAGCAAAGACAATAATAGACATCATCATCGATACAGCAGATGATGCTTCACACACGATATACAATACGACTGGAGCTATGAAAGAAATGACCCTTAGTTTAGGAAAAGTTAATGGAAGTCGCCAGGCCACAAACTTCTTAACTTCGACATCCAGAAGGCTCGATGCTCAGGCTGCTGATATAGAAAGACAAGCGTTCAAACATAGACGTGACATCGATAAGGGCATAAAGATAGCGTAACGCCTCGATCTCTGTTCGTATGTTTGGACGATTTCAGTGCAGATGAATATTATTGTTTCTTTCTGACAATTGCAGGTACATAGTAACAACGGTGGTGATTTCACTGTCTTTATTTACTGTAATTGGTCTACTAGGTAAGCACGAGACTCAGAATATGAATTTGCTCCACATTGCATTTTATTCAGTTCGCATGTTAAGAAACTTACATCACATTTCCTATAGCAGTCAAAATTACGACAAATCTACCAAATTTTGGAAACATATTCGCATAAATTCAAGAATTATATACTTGTTTCTTTTCTAAAGTAGTTATACTTCTAACTTCTCGAATTCTTCGGGTCACATGCAGTCTCAGGAGTCTTAAAATTTAGAAGAACTTTTCACGCGTAAGTACCCGCCATCGTTTCACTACCTAATATCTTGACACATTTCTTATGCAAAATTACCTATTTCTCACAGAGATGCTAAAATATTTTCATACGTGTTGCATGCAGGCTACTTATACTTTGCTGGGTTTTCACTATCCTGTGCTGGTTGTTCTTCGGGATTTATCTCTTCTTGAAAAAGTACAAATCGAAATAATTATATAATCAAATGAACCATCGAAAAAGTGGGTAAGCACTAAACATTTACTCCATTCATGTAGCTTCTCCGGCGATACTTGTACCGCACTTGAAAGCTTCCAGAAAGATCCATACAGCAACAGCTTGAGCTCCATTCTACCATGTGATGAATTGCTTTCTGCCAAACCAGTGCTAAGTGAAGTTACTGCAGGCGTATACAAAATAGTGAAAGAGGTATAAAACACCATAAAAATCACATTTTGGAAAGGAAAATGCAGAAAATTAAACTTGTACTCTCCTGATTTATTTAACGTGCATGATTCATGATGCAGGTGAACAAGAACTTATCCACTAGTTATGGGAATATTGTTCAGATTTGCAATCCTTTCTCGCCGCCACCGAATTATGAATATCAGCCATGGAGTTGTCCTGCTAATTCGATCAGAATCGGAGACATCTCGCAGGTACACACACATATCAAGGAATACTTCCCTTGGTGTAGCATGAATCTGAATTTTAAAATTCAGACCACCTTTTTTTAAAATTTGAAATTTATATGAAATGTTTTATCATCACACTTATTTTCCCATTAGATAAATTACATGATACGGATCCCCTGTTTTATGTTTTATGCTGACGAGGCCAAAATCCCTTGAGCTTCTGAACTTTTAAATTGATAGCTAGTATCTTCACTGGACTATTTTTTTTGTCTTAGATATGCTTTTTATGTGCCTATACATGAAATAAAAACTGTATAGGCCTATGAGAAATACATACATGTGGCATGAAAAAAAATCCTCACTTCAGCTGGATTTAAACAAAGTTTTCTGGTTTTTTAGCTCAACGATTTTCCGAAAAGGATTCCACAAATTCGATACAACAAACTATCTGCATATGGAATTCACTCCCTCCCATTGTAATTTCCAGCCTAAGTATGTGCTTCTTCGTATAGTAAACTATCGTGACTACTGTTACATCGCATGCATCGTAATGACTCTGTATTTTTTCGGGGATTGAAGGTGCTGAGAACATTGGCTTGTCCCGATTCCAATGGCGAAACATGCAACGGAGGGATCTTGGTACCAGCTAATTACTTCTATACCGTGGAGGCTTACACCACTTCGATACAAAAGTTGCTGGATGTTTATCCTGGTTTGGAAAGTCTAGTAGAGTGCCAGACAGTCAAGGACGCTTTCGCGAAAATCCTTCGCCAACACTGTCATCCATTGAAGAGAAACGTGCTAATGGTGTGGGTCTCGTTGTTGTTTCTATCAGTTGTAATGGTGGTGTTGATTCTAGTATGGATCATCGGATCACACCACGACGACCGCAACCTCCATTCGCTGAACCGTTCCGTGAAACCCCATGATCACAAGGAGGAGGATGTGCTGGAATCTAACTCTACTTGGAAACCATAGCAAACTACAGCAGAAAAAAGCAAAAGGGTGGCCGGCAAGGGCAGTCGCCCCCTTTATTTTTTCATTTTTTTTGGCATAAATTTATGTATTTTTCTTTATTACATGATCATTAAGACATGTCTCCCTCCAAATTTTTTTGAACTTTAGATTTTTTAGTTGTTTCCAAGGTATAAGAAGACCATACTCTCTGCCTCTTGGGAGAAATACACAATCCGTAGGCCAAGATATCCCAGGAATCGAAGAGCAATACGGGGCAAATACTTCCTTTTTCTCCCTTCTGCCACAACCCCTTGAACATGGGATATTAATGTAATGAATTTGTGGACTTGAAAGAAAGTTATTTATTTCATTTATTCATTCACGACAATATATGCAGTCGATACGTTGAGCACAAGATAATTCTTGATGTCACATAAAAAATAATGAAATCAAAACTTCTCTTTTTGTAAGGAAGTGGATGTGACAGAGATTTATGGAAGATAATCATTTAATTCGCTAGACCCGGTGAGCATAGTATCTGCCCAGAGTTTGGCGAAACGTACTCTGGCTGGCTGGCTGGCTAAGAAAAGCATTTGTGGGACCAATTGCTAGACTTCATTTCCCCTTAATAATTAAGAGTGGAGCCTGATTGATTGAATCACGGCAATGGAATAAGAAATATTTTAAGATAGTCATGCACAACGAAAGATTGAACGAGTGCATCTAACTATTAGCTTTTGTGTTGTCCCTTTTAGTTTTAATCTATCAAATTTTTTTTTTGAAGGTTGGAATATTTTTCGATGCTTTCTTGACAGGTCTTTTAGAAAAGTTTGTAGCAAATGTTTTTTTTTTATTTGTTATTTTAAATGTTATCACTTTTAACTATTAAATGTAGATCGTAGACAAATGTTAGATTTTAGGCCACAACCTGATCAATGAGCTCCTTCAGACAGGTGAAAAAGATGCAGAATTTGATGTGTCACAGCTACAAATTCCAGGCTTGAGAAAGAAAACTAATTAAAGTTACATTTCAAAAGGCAGATGATTCTGTATTCCTTGATCGTAGAGAGGGGGAATACTCTGTTCACTTCTAAAGATATTTCTCGGATCAACTTTTGATTTCACTTCTGCCAGTTTCTTAAAGTTCCCTTTGAAGTACTTCGTTCCCCAAATCGTTGCCTGTGAGTAAGTGATATTTTCAAGCTTGTTGATCCCTATATCAAGATCCCTGTAATTCAAGTAAGCAGATCTTGGGGAGCTCGAAACATAAGGTTCCATATAATCGTAAAGCTCCCTGATCCAGTTTATGTGTCTTCTGGATTCATCTTCACCATCTGCAATCCATTGCACACTGTAAAGTATGTTGTATAAAGTTCCTTTTCTGTGAGGGAATGGGAGTTCAGATTCTGAGATTTCATCCATTTTTCCTCCATAAGGATCCATGATTATGATGCCGGTCTCTACTTTTGAAATCCGGCTTTTTACTGCTTCCCACACGTTGTTTCCAATTGGGTCTCTCGCAAAATCTGATTTTCCCTTGAGGTAGCTTTTATCCTGGACATTTCTCTCCAATAACACTTCCAATGGATCTCCTGGCTTTAACCTATCAAAATATAGTGTAGACTCGATCCAGCTCATCTCACTGCAGTCGACCGGATCCAACCCAAGTTCCGGAAATCTCTTCTCCATTAACGGTATTAGCTCCTCTGCCGGGCCCAAGAAGAGTGAATCGAACAGGACTTCTACTTCACCTCTATTTGAATTCTGAAAGATGAGCCTGATGAACAAATCTCGGGGCAGCTTACTGCGACGTTTTGCCATATGTTGACAAGTTGTATGCCTTGTTGATCGAGATTCTTGTGGACTGTGAAAACAGTGGCAACTGGTGGAACTCGAACCAGCTTGATTTTCCATGCAATTATGATTCCGAAGCTGGCTCCCCCACCCCCTCTGATAGACCAGAACAAATCTTCGCCCATCGTTTATCGATCAAGAACTCTTGCATTTACATCTATAATGTAAGCATCTATGATGTTATCTGCAGCCAGGCCGTACTTTCTGAGCAATGTACCGAACCCCCCTCCGCTGAAGTGGCCTCCGACGCCTACAGTCCGGCATATTCCAGCAGGGAATCCAAGAAGATTGCTACTCTTGGCTATACTATAATAAAGTTCCCCGATTGTTGCACCAGACTGAACCCACGCTGTTTCCTCTTCCAAATCGACGCTGATGGAACGAAAATTGGTAAGATCGATGACGATATATGGGAGCCTGCAGAGGAACGAAAGGCCTTCATAGTCATGGCCGCCACTCCGAACTCTGATTTGTAAGTTATGCTTCTTGCTACAAACAACGGCCGCCTGAATCTCGGTTTCGGCATAAGGTGTAACGATGAACGCAGGTCCAGAAGAAGAAGTGGAGTTCAACAATCTGAGATTCACTTGAAATGACTGGAAGATACTGGAGTATGATGGAGAGCTCGGAGTGTGAGTGTATTTGAAATCTTGAATATATCCTGGAGAAGAATGTAGGGACATGCAGCTAGCAAAATCTTCTTGATTTCCAGAGAAAATTTTCCAGCAAGTCGAAATCCATAACAGAAGAAGAGGGAGCTTGTGGCAATTCATTTCCAAGTGAACTCTTTGCAGAATTAAAGGGTTCAAAGATTTATTTCACAAGTGAGCAAGTTGCGTGCCTGGATGTATTTTGAGCCACACTTCACAGCCACCATATTCCCACGTGCTATNCCCCCCCCCCCCCCCCCCCCCCCCCCCCCCCCCAACAAAAACAACTTCGTGGTTCTCGTATAATTTGTTCCTTTGGAAAAATGAATATTAAACACTCACATGTTTAATATCGAACTTTCAGGTCTACACTTGCATGTATATAAGAACATGTTGTGTAAAGTTTCTTCATTCTGAACAAAAATAATAATAAAAAAATAAAAGAAAAGAAAAGCTAAGTATTCTCTTTGTCGTGGTTGTTCGTCGATTATAAACCCAATTATTCTCAAGTAACTTTCGGTTCTACAGGAAGTTTGAAGTTTTGCAAAATGTAATTCAGTTTCAAAACCTTGAAAAATAGAGGAACCAAGGATATCTCTGACACCATACATATATATTATTTTGTGTTGTCGAGTCGGCACCATATGGTTCAAAAGACGGATTAATCTCGCGTTTGACTCAAAATTTACACTAATTTGAGTTAAAAATAATAAATTTCCCCCCTTAAAAGATAACAATGATAAAGCGGAACTCAAGCAATTGAATCAAGTTAAGTTTGAGTAACACCCGATTCGATATTAACTCAACAAAATAATAATAATAATAACACTCAAGCTTGAGCTTGAGCTTGATCTTGACTTCGATCTTCAATTTCTTCTGTAGGTTTTATTTTCAATCTGTAAACAAATGAATACTCTTCCTCATTTGGTGTGGTTACTTTTCTTCCTTTCCATTTTAGATTTAGACGAAAAGTTTGTTTCAAACAATAGCTTACCTACATGCAACCAAGTGAGATTTTGGACAGCAACCGAGCGTAAGAAAAAACACATTAGTGAATATGATCATATACGAAATTCACACAATTTCAGATAACTGAAGTTGAAGAAGAAATCTCTCTATATGCATTGAATTTTACCCCATGTTTATGCCCAAATAGACTTTTTTGGGGCTTGTTTTTCATCTTTATGCAATGTCGAGCTGAATTACAAATGAAAAAGAGTAGCATCCAAAGCAGGACTCAGTTCACATTCTCCCTCAAAAATTGAAGTATGTGTTCTTTTTTCCAGTTATCAATTCTGCAGGAGAAAATACAAATAAAGTTGCATGCTAAGTGAAAGTTTAAGATCAAAAGGCCATAGGTCCAAGACTAAACCCGGACCTAAAAGACTACAAGAGCCCTTCAAATTTATATGGGCAGTCACAATCTCTGGTGTGGAACAAGTACTATAAATCAATAAATTAAGAAACTTTCGACGCAAAATTTTGGAATGGATATGTGAGGGTAGAAAGGTTAGTTCACCTTTGATCATCTTTGGTGGAGAGTTGTAAGGGCATTGAACTTTCACAGTTGGGAACTTATCCTTGTCTTCCTCGATGAAACCAACTAATTCAGGATAAAAAACGAGCTTCCTCATGCAAACCTCCAAAATTGCACCATAATATATAACCTGCACAAAGTTGAAACAAGAATGTAATCATCGGTGAAGAAACAGAAACAAAGGAAACCGAAATTTGAGCAAAAATCAGATCTTGACAAGAAACAGAGACATAAACAAAACACATAACTATATATATATGATACATTTTACTTTCTGCCACAAGTCACAAGATCCAAATATGAAGCAGCTCCTCTCTTATGGACAATATATTTAGTATTGTTCTTGCTTTCCAGAAGAAAATACGGGAAGCTGGAGAACTTAGTAAAAGAATAAAGGATGTAGTTTTGAAAATTTTACCGTAACATGTTCAAATAATTAAGTGGTCTCAGTGGCAAGGAATGGCCTTAATAAGCTAAGCGATTACAGTGATCGGTACAAGTCTCAAAGACAGAGCACAGATAATCTAGGAGGATGAGTTTTTGATAATTTTTAGAGGTGTCTCATTCAACCTAGCTCTTTGTGAATTTCACATTTTGGAGACAGAACTTTACACATATCATTAAAATGTTATCTCCAATGCATGAGGACTCCATTTACCAGTACTTCCACTCCTAACACACGGTGTTTCGTGCCAAGGTGATCAAGAATTTATATTCAAAGAAGAATCCTTTTTTGATTTGTGAGGATTGGTCCCTGTGAGATCCTTTTATTCATAAACTATAAGTAAATCCTTCTTTTTGTAATAGTACTTAAATTTGATGTTCTTTAGAATCATTTGATTAAAGAACTTTGAATATGTTTATTTTCCTGTGTAAATACAATGATTATAACTTATGAACCATGAGGATTATGTTAAACACGTGAATCTAAGTAAGTCTATTCAAATAGTTTTTTGATCAAGAATTCAATACTTTGTGTATTGATTTTAAGAAAATTCTTGAAACTAAAGAAACAGAATATCGGAATGAGTCTCGAGATCAACAAAATGCTCACATACACCGATCACACCTAATGAGTCTAAAGACTCAACACACCTGAACCATTATAACAAGTATGTATACATATCATACAACAGTGAAAAGTACTGTAAACAAAGTAACTTTCATGATATTCAAAAGCTTGAACATAAACGTAAACATATTCATATCAAATCATGTCATATCGTATCATCATATCCATATTTATTTCCTTAATTGAATCCAGATCATTAGTTGTCACTTTCGTATCAGTTCTAGGTCGATGTATTCATCTACGTATAACCGCGGTACCCGACGACTGGGATATCAGCGACAGTTTTACCCGTCCACTGAGCCTTGGCCTTACATGTTCGTGTTCGTGTTCATGTTAGTTACAACCAACTCATCTCCTTCAAAAGCACATGTCACCGAATTCATCACTTGTAAAATTCATGCATATACATACATTTCTTTAAAACCAAGCATGCAACGTGTTTTCCAGCATTAAAATAAAAATCAATGTTTATAATCAACATATACATTTTAAATATGCATTAACAGCTCGAAGCTCAAGCGCCGCAGCGCCACTCTTACGAGCAAAAAGCCCAATTCAACTTCGAAGCCAAAATTCCATCCTACTCCCAACCAGCCACGACCAAACTCGAACCAACCTCTCTTAGACCATGATTGACCCCTCCTGAACTGTCCTAACCATGGCCTACAAACCCATGCATGGGGACGTGCATGGTTCGTCCGAAACAAGACAAATCGCTACCTCTACGATGCGGCCTAGAGTCACCAGCCGTGCTTGGGACGTCTTGGACCACGACGCAGGCCTAGCAGAGCCTGAACCCCTAGCCTGGAACCACCCCGTGACAACCTTCCCCTTACTCGCACCAACCGAGCCCAAACAAACCACAAGAAAACAAAGAACCCTTCGGCCCTCCACATGAACTAGATCCAGGCATGATCTAACACCTAGATCACATATGAACCCACCGTGAAACGTCCCTTATACATCAATCCTGGCGTCCCTTCAAACAGCACACCAAAAACATGAGTCACATGCAAGTTTCTCAAAAGAAATTTCATGTAAAATCCATGTATAATCCATTCATATCAGTATATCTATATTACATCAGGCAAATACAATCAAAATATATATTATGATGTGATCAATGCGAAAACAAAGGTTTAAGGCGTGCCTTTGCGTTTATACGCTCGAAAAACAACTCAACGCCGCAATAGACGAACACCAGAGGAACGGGGAAGACCTTGGCTTCGTTTTTTCTATCTCATGAAAACCGAACAAAAGCTGTGCTAGAACTCACAAGTGGCTTCTGGAGGAGGTGGGAGTGCAAGGGTTTTTTTTTTTTTTTTATATTTTTCTATCTTCTTTTTCTCTCTTCAGTGTGTGTAACGGTGGGAGTGCAAGGGTTGAAGGGTGGGCGTTTTTTTTTAATTATTAATAACATTAGGGTTTTTGGGCTTAGGTTTTTAAAAAATAAAATGTGTAGGAGTCTAGCACCCAAAAATATATTAAAATAGACTCATCAAGCTCAATAACACTCGTAAAATGTTTCATTTAAATTTGTTTTCAAAAATATTATTCGAGCCCTAAAAAAGTCTTCCAATTTGCTAAAAGTCGACTACTGGTTTAAAATATGGTTCAACGTTTAAAAATATCTTAAAAATGCTCATTTTCGAAAATTACATAATAAATACACCATATATTAAATAATTAAAAATAATTATTTAATAAAACATTTTCCTTAACTGTCATCGGTCTCCGTTCCTCGTTCGAGCGTTAAATATGTTAAAAGCCCTATGTTATGCAATCAAGTAAATCATGTCATAAAATCATGAAATCATGTCATAACCATGCATTAAATGCATTTAAAAATAATTAAATAAATATTTTAATAACACTCTAGATTTGCATACGATCTGGTTACGTCGTTCGAATTTCTAGATCTTACAATTTTTTTTCTCTCTTTTTTTTCTAATTTAATTATACATGCGAATTTTTTTAATTTTCGCTCTTAAAAATATAATTTAAAAGATATAAATTCTTGAGTTTTGATTTTTACATACAATAAAATTTTTAAAAAAAATGACTTTTTGAAAAATATTTATTTATTCCTTAAAATTTTGATAGATAAAATAATATATAATTTTTTTCTATTTTTATTAGTACCAATTTCATTTAGTCAAGATAAATAATTCAATTTAACGTCAGAAGATTGTTATCCTTATTTTAGTGTTATCTCAATAACATAAATATTTTTTACATAATAAATTTTTATTTAAAATTTAAATATATTCATTATATTATATCAATAATTTTAAATAATTATTCAAACACTAATACTTATTACTTTTAATAATTAATTACATAAAATACCACTTGTGCGTCCCACAAGTTAAATACTAGTTAACTTTTAAAATAAAGTGTAAAACGACACACAAAAAATAGTATAAAAAAATGAAATTAAGGTTTTTATTAAGTTAAAATTTGATGTAATGACGGATCTCCATGACCCCCAAAAATTTCTAAAACCATATTGATGCATAAAATTTTTTCCCTAGTTTTTGTGTGTGTGTGTGTGTGTTTATATATATATTTATTGACACTCTAATATATATATTTATTGGTGGTGAGCTCTCTCTTTTTTTTTTTAATTTTTTTTTTATATTTAGCCTTAAGTTCGTGTCATCTAATTTTCAATTTTTTTCCTCTCTATATTTATTACCAAATAGAAAAATTTTTAGGAAATTAACGCACATAACACAAATCTAAACAGCAAAATCAACGAGCCCCACTGAAAATTGATAACTGCACCTTATCGTCACTTAATATGCAACATGCACCACAAACCTAAAATCTTGGATTCGCCCTGGATTTGAGGTTATAATCTCTGACACAATAGGGTGCATAAAATATCGGAATAAAGGATGAAATTTGACCTATTGTAATTATTATATCGTGGGTTTTTAAGATTTAGGCTAACTTTTCTTCAAAAAAAGAAGAAGAAGAAAGATTTGGGGTCACTTTGGATATCCATGCAGCAAGGGGCAAAGTTTGTTAGTTAATAATAGGCTTTGGGGATTTGGGCTACAATTTTTAGATATACCACCACTTTAAAGAAGGGGTCGAGGATGCTCTCTCGGAGGTCGATTACGATCTTAGGACAATGTCACACTAAACTTTTGGATTAACGCAATAGTATGCAAAATCACGTTAGTCAGATAAATCATACTGGACAAGCTTTGTATGACAAATTATCTGGAAAAATGTTGGTAGGGAGAATCAAACTCCCGATCATTAATCAAACAATCACCTACTATATCAACTCAAACACCTACTATATCAACTCAAACGCCCACATGGGAGTTGATTTTCATCATCTTGTTTTTTTTACGTATGCTTCTCGTGCCTGGGATCGAATTCCGTCAAATTATCTAATGAGCCATTTAAAAAAAAAAAAACATTGATGAGATGAGCACTTCTAAGATGCACGCACAAAATGATCAAATGTAGATTTAGAATAATTTAATTTCAAATTTCTTGATTTATCTTAGATTGATAAAAAAAATAAAATGAATTTTAGACCTTCTTTACATCAAATTATATAATTTCAATTATAATGATGATAGACAATCGAATAATTTAATTTCAAATTTCTTAAGTTTGCTATATAAAATCTAAAGATATTTTAAATATACTTTAGTCTTTATATCAAATTATATAATTTGAATAATAATTATAAATTTCGAAATCAAATTCTTCAATTCAATTCAAACTAAGATGTTGTTCATGTCAACTTCAAGTTCAATATATTCCGAAGGAATGATTCTGTTTGCATTTATGAAGGTTCTTGGTGGGTTGTATGCGTGACACGTAGATTCAGCAAGATTTCAAGAAAATCATGGGATCTGTGGAGTTAAATTTGAACGCGGGATTCGGAGGAAACGGACATACCGTTTGCTCACTGCCCCCCAAACCTTATCTCTCTCCCTCCTCGTCCCCTCTCTCTTTTCCCGCATTCTCGAAGAAGAGAGAGAACGACGGGGTCGGATTTTGAAACTCTGAATCATAATCTGTCACGTGCTTTCTGGATTGAAGAAAATCGAAAGAAGATAGAATTATGTTGCCATTATCAGATTCCAACGTATTCTGTCATAAGATATACATGCATATCTGATTTTTCTTGTTTTCCATTTTCAAGAAAAATCAGAACATAGAGAAGGCGGAACCCATCTTCAGATTTCTGCCATAAGAGGATATCTTTATTGAAGAAAGGTTGGGACACACAGAGAGGACGAAGGGAGGCTGAACCATTTTTCCAAAAAAAGAAAAAAAATGATGTTTTCAAAACGTTTTATTTCTTTATCTGGAAAGATGAAAAATATTTTTTTTGATTTTGAGACTCTTGTTTTACAAGTTTAGCCATTTGCCCACCCACGTTTCCTAAGAGGTTATTTGAGTTTGTTATTATTATTATTATTATTATTTTAATCTTTCCTTTATTTTGGTTTTTTTGCAAGTGTAGATGGGGATTTAGTTTTCCCGGTGATAGATATATTGGGTTTTTGAATGCAGGGATTCCATCTGAATCAATGGGAGGTATATCTGATAATGTTAGGGGACTTGCTTTGGCAATTTCTTCAAGTATCTTCATTGGGTCTAGTTTCATCATAAAGAAAAAGGGCCTAAAAAGGGCAGGGGCTTCTGGAACTCGAGCAAGTTAGTTTGTTCATACATTTATGCAGTTCTATCTTCTTCTTTTTTTATATATATATTTTTTATATTTAATATTAAAAGTGTTGATCATCTAATAACTTTTGTGTTCGCATGAAATGAGAATCAGAGGAAAGAAAACTAAGTGGTTTGATGAGTTCAATTAGGGGAATATAACTCGGAAGATTGAAGGAGGAGCATCTGCTGGCTCGATATTGTTTTGATTGAACAATCCCATGCTTTGGCAAACCAAATTGCCACATATGAATGATTGAGTTTAATGAATTATTTTTGCTAAGGAGTCTTAAACCAAACACTACTATGCAAACATAAGAATCTCTGGATGCATTTTTTAGTACCTAAAAGTCGGAGAGGGTAGATCCATTACGGGGAAATTGAAGTCTATCTCGGTTATGGAAATGCATCATGGTTAATGTGGTGCTAAGATTTTGATATAAAACATGTAAATTTTGTGATTGCTGTACCAAAATGACTTTTTTCAAAACTTATGCTTTACCTGGGGATATTAGTTAAAGTCCGTGCTCTCCTTTTGGCTGTTCTGTCTTCGATTATTATTGTTATTATTTAATAATATAGCTCGATGTTGACAAAGTACAGTTTTTAATCAGGCAAGGGAGGATACTCGTATCTGCTGGAACCATGGTGGTGGGCTGGTATGCTTACGAGTAAGAAATAAACTTCACTGAACCTTTTCCTGCTCATCCATTTAGGAATTTTGGAACTTCATGGCTGACTGTTTGGTTACGCTTGGATATTTATTAATTTTTTACCAATGTCATGTGATTGAATTTGGTTGTTGTTTTTAGTTGGTGTTTTTTCTGAAGCTGAACTAACATACAAATATGTAAATTTTAACGAGACTCGTTAGGTTTCTACTTTCTATACAGCTTTGTCATAGTTTTTCATTCTCACACATACGCTGTCTAGTCTAAATTAATTCTTAGGTTTGACGTTGTTTCAAATCCTACAAAAGTTTAGAGTTAAGTGGATTTCTGTTTAATAAACATTCAATTATGATTTCTGAGTTCATAACACAATAGATAGCATTTTTTTATATCATCTTTTTAATTCAATTCTACATGTATCTACAGTGCTTGTTGGCGAGGGTGCAAATTTTGCTGCCTATGCATATGCACCAGCCACTCTCGTCACTCCCTTGGGAGCTTTAAGTATCATTTTCAGGTGTCCATAGATAATCAAAAGCTCTTATACAGCCTATTTATATTATATGATGATTTAACTGCTTAAATAATTCCCAATGCAGTGCAGTATTGGCTCATTTTATATTGGATGAAAGCTTGCATATGTTCGGTGTTGTTGGTTGTGTTCTTTGCTTGGTGGGTTCTGTCACCATTGTCTTACATGCCCCATTAGAGAAGGATTTTGAATCCGTCATGCAAGTATGGTATCTAGCAACTGAACCAGGTAACTGGTGGTGTTCTTGATTTGACTTGACTAGTTTCTAAAATCCCAAATTCACCGTCTTAGAATATTTATGCATGATGATCTAATTTGCACACGGATATTTCAACTTTCAGATTTGTGCTGTGAAATAAGCTAGGAATATTTTCGCGTTGAAGGTCGAACAAAGTCGACGATTGACCTAAAATATTGATAGTAACTAGTTTAGTCTCTGAAAAACATGATTTAATCCTCGATGGGCTCTTTCACAATAAATTCTTTATGTTTCATCTATCTTATATGAATAAACGTTCTTTGATGAAAATGTTTTTCTTGTGCACGTTATTTTGTACGTACATTTGATGGAACCTGCTAAATCTTCTGGAATCACCACTGAATCAAATATCTGATCAACAGGCTTTATTATCTACACTTTCATAGTGTTGGTTCTTGTTGTCATTTTAATTTTCTGGTGCGTGCCTCGCTATGGACAAACACATATGGTTGTATACATTGGAATTTGTTCGCTCATGGGTTCACTTACGGTCAGTTTCTGTTTTCTGTGATGCTCCTTATCAGCCCAAGTAATATCTCGATATCATCTGGAAAAAATATTATTCTATATTCGTTCCATTCACCTTTTTCATCTGCAGGTTATGGGTGTCAAAGCAGTTGGACTTGCTCTAAAGCTGTCATTTTCTGGATCAAATCAGTTTATATACTTCGTCACTTGGTTTTTTACGATTCTAGTTATTGTTTTCTGTGTTATGCAGCTGATATATCTTAACAAGGTATGTTTGTTAATCATTTAGCAATGTGTTTCGTTCATTTAATAATGTCGAAATCAATATGATTTTTTGTGGTATTACAGCTTTATAACACTTATTTAAAATGGGCACTTTGACATAGATGTCTGGTGCTTGTGCGAAGATCAGTATGTGTTATGAAAATTAGAGGTTCAGGACATTTGGGTTTTTTTTTCCGTAGCTCATCTTTGGCTTTATACTTTCAATAACTTATCTTTGCATCTATCTAGTTTTTTCAAAATTTTCAAGTGAATCATTTAGATGGATGATTTAAAAAATGAGCCACTCAAAGAATTACAGAAGTTTCAATTTTTTATTCTACCTTGTAATAGATTGCAAACTTCTCTATGAGAACTATATCTAAAGCAAGAGCTTGTCCGAAATGTGTAATCTTCTTATGGGAATGATGATCATGTTAGTCTGGATCTATTGTCTCTCTACTTTTTTTCTCAACTCAAATTAGAAGAAAAAGAAAATGTGGTTATTTTTCATTCGTCATGAGGTTGTATGCAATTTTTTTGTTCTCCTAAACTTTCATACCTGAGATACTTGGTTCTAAATTTGCAGGCACTGGACACCTTTAATACTGCTGTTGTTTCCCCGGTGTATTATGTCATGTTCACCACACTAACTATTGTAGCCAGTATCATAATGTTTAAGGTGATACCAATTTCTTCTTTGCATTCTTATTCACTTTTCAATGTTTGCGGTTTTGGTGGGAGAGGTGTGGGGGCTCAAGCAACATTACACAAAAGATTCCATCGGACTAAAATTATTTGACTTAGACAGTTGACAATGATTTTTACCGCCTCGGCCGTTTGCCCGCCGGATAGTCTTGGACCGCTAGACAAAGGCGGGGCGGGGGCGGTATACCGCCTAGGCAGTCGCTTCGACAGCTATTTAGAACACTGCACACAAACAAGGACTTCTAATGGATCCATGACAGTTTACTTACATCAACTCTTGAACATATCTTTATTTCCTCTGATTCAGGAATGGGATTCACAAAATGCATCACAGATCATGACTGAACTCTGTGGTTTCGTGACGATCCTCTGTGGAACTTTGCTCCTTCACAAAACAAAGGACATGGGAGGTCCTCCAAACTTATCATCCCCAGGATTTCATCCCTCAAACAGAGAACAAGGTGCCTAGCTGCACAGAATAAGTTAATAATACACTTTAATGGCCTATATACGGTATCTGGTTAGATCTAAAGTCTATTGCTGCAAGGAAGAGTTGAAGTTGTTGATTAACTAGTGCAAATGGAAAAGGGGAAACAAGTTTTCCTAAATTCTTTATGTACTTGAAAAGGATTGTATAGACTGGCTTCAAAACATATTCTACCTATCAGATGCCAAGAAAATGTTGTTTTGCATGCCCATACTATGTATAAATTTTTAAAACAAACAATATATATTAATATTGCTCCATACGTTTGCAACTTGAAATAGATTTTTTACTATTATTTTTATTTGAGAGAGATATTTGATATAATTCGATATCTAATCGGTATTTCATTTCAAACTTGAGACATTGAGCGATTATTCATATTATAATTTCACTAACAAATGAAAGTTTCAAATTTCAAACCATTATATATAATGTCAAACACAATAACATATGAGAAATATTTAGATCATTTTTTTAAAAATTTCCGAGATTATTTTTCTAATTTTTTTTTAAATCTTATATAATGTCAAACACAATAACATATGAGAAATATTTAGATCATTTTTTAAAAAATTTCAGAGATTATTTTTCTAATTTTTTTTAAATCTTTATCATTTTATTTATTAATTTGCTTGAGATAATTAAAAATAAATTCTAATCGAATTTGTTTAAAATCATGATGTTTACGTTTTTCCATTTGAGAATCAACGAAATGATTAAATGGGCCTGGGTCCAACCACATTGAGCCCATTAGAAGTCGAGGAGACAAATCTGCACGTGCCGTAAAAGGCAAGTGTGACACCTACTTTCACTGGTTCATTAATTATTACTGCCGTCGAACCTCCGAGGATTCACTCTCTTTTACATTGCTGAAATCGAACGCTCGTAGCTGTGTTCGGCTCTTGTTATCTCGGTGTTTGTTGTTTACACAGCACATGCTGTCTTCTTAACAACTGCGAATTATGGGAACCAGATTCAGTGGGTTTTTTGGGGGTTTGTTGTGCAAATATCGACAGTAGCTGGAGGGTATTTCGAGTCATTTAATGACATTAGGGCGTTGGTAATTGATGGCAATCGACGGATGCTACTCTCCACCGGAATTCACTATCCAAGAGCTACTCCCGAAGTAATCGTCTCAACTAGTTATGTCCTCTTATGTAGTTGTTACCTGTCCTGAGTTTTTCTGCCGACTTTTGAATTTTGGAATAGTTTTTCAATTTGGAGCAATGGGTTTTCTTTGTTCTAGCGCATATCTATTTGTCTCTTAAACTTTGCTGCTCTTGTTCTCACCTGTGTCTAATGTGTATGTTTTCCGAATTCCGTGATTATATGTTATTGATCAAGAGACGACTTTATAAATGAATTTTCCATGTTTTGTTTAAGAATTCGGGCAGCTTAAGCTGCAGCATCCATGTGGCATCTCTTGCCTCCATTTTGACAACTTATTATTTGTCAGATTAATATCAGTAGAATTTAAAATAGATGAAATGGGTATTCGTATAATCTTTTAAAAAACTATTACTAATTATGGTTGTCTAGTTTGTTGAATTTGTTTTAATACTAAAAGGTCCTTGGTCCATTGACCATCATCCTTGCTCGGGGCACGTTTCTTGTTACAGAAAAATTTGATACTTCTTTCCTCCTCTGCAGAACATTTGCAAGACTCTTTTATTCGCAGCAAAACTAATAAAGTTCATATCATTCCGCACTAATAGTTAAATCAGATATTAGTAGTGTGGAGGATACATGAATCGATAACTTAGTCATACGAAGGCATCAACTTAGATTTTGTTGAGCATCGTTCGAGACTCCAAGACAATGGCTGACGCAGAGGGCAAAACAGTCCCCGTTAAATAAATCACATTCATCATTATAGTGTTGCATACAAGTGAATAGACTTGAAGTTTGTATTGAAAGGCATGGAAAATTGATGCAGCTTCCCAAACATGATGGTATTTTAATCTATTTTCACACAGATGATCTAAAAAGTTAACAGTAACATAACTCGGAAAAAATTTATAATATTCTTTAAGAAAAAGAAAAAAAAAACACAAAAAATTTACACAACCTCTGTTGATCCAAACACCACTACAAACTTGTGGAAACAAAACAAAACTGTGGGTATGCATTCAGCAACCAAGATTTCATATTACCCGCTTGATCAATTTTGAGGCATCTATGATACTTTGGCTCCATTCCTGTTTCTCCAGCTCCAGTAATCTTGCCAGTACTCCAAAATCAGCGGAAAGCTTATCTTCTTCAACAGGAGTATCGCTCTTAAGGGCAAAAATAACTTCGTTGACGTCTTCCTCAAGCTGTAGAGAATAGACACTGCTAAATACCTGTAAAACACCAATACCAACAGGACAAAGTTAGAAGCACAAAGATATCATGCAGCCTTTAACGCCCTGTGCTAAGAAATTACATCCTATTACCTTTTTAAGAAACAGAGCTTTAAGCAGGATCATGAATTTAGCATAGTGACTGGTACGCATATGTCACTCAATACATCAAGAGAACTAGCACACGCTATATCGAAACAAATATTAAGAATTGGAGGAAGAATTTGTTATGAGGGCCCTAAACATTCTTTTACGTCTGGGCAGAATAATGGTAGAAGTAATTATAGGATCATCTTTTTCGCTCACCTTCTTCAATCTTGAATATACTGGAACCTTAACAGCAGAGGACCTAGAGACCAAATTAACTATGAATAAGCCCTGCTCAGAAAGTGAATTTTTGGCAGTCAAAAGAAAAGATTCCTCAACGAAGTCTGAAGCAGGACAGGCTAAACCAGAGCTGCGAATGCAAGAGACCAAGGAGTGGATTATAAGAAACTAAACTTGAGCAGCGTCAAAGTAAATACTATAACATTTGCATTACCTCGAATTATCGGAGTCCACATCAACAATAAGTAAGTCAATTCTGCACAACTCTTTTCCTTCTTCATTCACTAACTTCTTGTCGAGAGTATCATTTTCGCCATTATTACTTGTCGCCTCAGAATTTTCTATATCCCTGACGAACTTTACCCCATCGGCAATATGTACCTGGGAGAAAAACAAGGAAGCAAAAATAAAAACCAAGGCAGTTCAACTAAAAATACAAACATCTTTCAATGAAGGGATAAATTAGTATCTCAGAATGGAAAAAATATGATAATGTTTCGATCATAAGAAAGAGTAAATCTAAACTGCAAAATCAACATGCATAAACCTCCCCATTTTCAATCCCCTAAACATTAAAATACAGAATTATAATATCTTTGAAGCTGTGTCATATGGATATTTTGCATCAGATTTCTAAAAAAGTAAATTATCAAATTAAATATTTTTAAAATTCACATACATATGACCAAGATACATTTTCAGTAAAAACAGCACTTATGAGTAGAAAGTTTGGGCCTCCGCATATCAAATAAAATCAACGAGCGATTAGCAATGTGAACAGAAGCATGAACAATATGGCCTCTTATTTGGACCACAAAATGTGAGAACAAGATCTTGTTATATAAAAACATTTATTCATCTGAGAAAACTTGTAATATAGAAATTTTCTCCAGTTGCTGACACTAAGGCCAATTAGAAATTATAAGGAGGCGAAAAGATTTGGGTGGAACAACTAAGATGGTTAAACATGTTTAAAGCCAGGCAGCCAGCCATTACGGACAGTATTGAGCAAGTGGAAGAAGATACGATGCATACTTAAAAAAATCAAGACAGTGGAAATCAGAAAAAATTACTAAATGACTTAAATCAGTTTGAGGTTGTTGGACTTCAATCACTGATATGGACGCGGATGATATGGAAGAGGAATCTCATGCAGCTTCTCACACTAAGCAAATTATTATTTCCTTTGCACATTTCAGACCATACTAAGTTGGAACTTGAGACAAGTAATCTGAAAATACTTGAGTATCACCTTCAAATGTTGGTCTTCTCTAAAACCAAAATAGTGTCTAGCAACGTCTAGTACCACAGGATCTAATTCGACAACCTGTAAAGTTAAGAACATTGCCATGAGAAAAGGATAAAAGAATAAAATCTAATACGATAGAATCAGAACCCAGTTACACCTCAATCTCAAGAAATGGGAGGTTCTTCCTGAAAAACATAGGCAGTAATCCTGCCCCAAGACCAATGACGACTGTCTTGACCTGGGAAAGTTGAAAAAGGCACCATCAGTCATAAGAACCTTTTCGGAACAGAGGACCGACCTCAAGGATTGCTGTCATCTCCAAGGAATGGAACACGAAAAAGGAAAAAAAACTTGAGGGACATATATATATTTTTAGATAAAAACAGGATGTACAAGATCTTTTCATGTTAGCAATGCCTCAGTATCATCCAGCTCATCATAAAAACAAAGGACAATAATTATATGGTATTAAATAGACAACGACAATGTTATGATATTCTACTCTAGAAGTGATTAGAGGCAATAAGTTTTCCCCTTAGCTGAGAAACACTGAAAGTGGAAGAAGAATACAATATAACCTCTATAAAATTAATAATAATGGGACCACGAAATTTTATTGATTTAGAAAGATATTAATTAATAGATAAATTGATATTTTATTGTTTTAAAGAGTACATTTTGGTACTGTTTGGTTCAAGTACTTCTAAGTACTAATATAAATAGTCCTATCATATCACTTGTTTTGTACAAGTATTATTTATCTCGATCAATCAAATTATTAATTATTTATTTCACATCAATCAAATTCGTAATAATTTATCATACATCAATCAAATCAATAATATAAAATTACGATATTATCCTTAATAAATAATATTATTAATATTCTATTAATATTTTCAACAATGACAAAATGTTAATATCATATTATCTCAAATTTAATCAATCAAATCAATTAAATCAAACACTATATTAACTATCATTTTCTATTTATTTTATTATTACAAAATATTACTTATCTCAATACTATATATCTCATACCATGAACCAAACGGTACCTTTCGGTTCAACGAACATAAATTTAATTACATAAAAAATCAATGTGTTTCACTAATGTTTGTATCATATTCCTTGAATTAATATAAAAACAAAATCCATTGTACATATATTTTGATAAAACTAAGTGATATTGATTGTTTTAAATAATTAAATAACATTCATTCTATTGACTAATTAAATAACCGTATGAACGAGCAATTATAGAATATTAATAATAGAAATTAATTTACAAGATTTAAATTTGAAGAAAAATAAACAACAATATAATCATGTTTTACTAAATTGTCTCAGTTATGTTTGTACTTTTAAAAAATTATTAATTTATGATATTGACGGGTCTATAGATTTATACAAGAGTCTTCCAAAAAATATTTATCTTATTAATTTAGCAAACTCGCCCCAGTCGGAACCGGGAAAAAAAAATTATTTTGGAGAAGTTATCAATCTATAGAGCTTTTACTGATAACTAAAATTTGCTTCTAGCTCACCGTGCTCCCGAAAGATGCAAGCCTTTCCAAATGTAAAGAAATCAACATTAATCCAGATATAATCCCATTGTGATACGAACTAGCCAAATAATTCTGATCAACATTCAATTCACTGGTTGATGCTCTCTGCAGACGTTCCGGCGTCACTGTAAAGAATCACCACCAAGTAGAACTTATTCTGAAAACGACCATTCTCCAAAAGGAAATAATAGCAATTAAGTGCAGCTTAGTTTTCCTTTCATTCCACATCTGATACTGTACAGAAACATTGTTCTCTTCAAAAAGTCTGATCGGGAATTAGGTGCATAACAGATCTAGAATAATCTATTCATAGAAAGGGCCGAATAGGGACATTTTCTCTGATGCTGTGCATTAGTCAACATAATCAAAAGCACACCATTCAAAATCAAAGATATGAAACAGGAATCCCAGCTTCACGAGGAAAACATTTGACCATTGAATGAAAATAAGTTAAAGAAATCAACGGTTAAATATCAATCATTGGTGCAATCATATCCCCATAAAAAAGAAAACTGGTAAATTGAGAAGGAGAAGACAATCAAATGCTAACCAAGAGATCCAGACAGCTGAGAATAAAATTTACTCTGCTTTCCTTTTTTCCTTGACTTGGAAGCTGCCCCGGCTGTCTTGTCCTCTACTCCATTTGACATATCATCTGGTACCACCGACAGAATAGCTTCAGATTGCACTAAATTCTCAGTTCGTTGAAAAGTAAGGCGGCGGAAAATTAATTCTTTAGATGGAAACCGACGTCGAATCTCATCATCAAGCTTGTTACGGATCACATCTTCCACAACAATTTGACCGGCCAATGGAGATGTAACCTGGAGAAAGCAATTAAGAACAAAAACAAGAAAAAGATGAGAATGCAAAAGTATTTTTGTGTACCAGTAATATTATATAATATCATAGAACACAGTCAAAGAACTTTAATCTTCATTTGGATTGCATGGAACAATCCACAGGGGATGTTGCAGAGTACAAGGTAGAGCTGCCAAGGTTAAATTTTCTATGTGGTCCAATACATTCTTACATGCATTCGGCACTTGATTTTTATCTTACACTCATAAACATCATATCATATAAAACCAACACCTTCAACAATTCCACATGCAAGTTGTAACCAAAACAGTTAAAAGCCTCTGAATTCTGAACTGCTGGTAAAAGGTAAACTTTCACAGTCCATAAACAGAAATTAAACAATCGTGTTAGGTTGTCACCAAATCAGATGTGTAGAAGATGATTAAAACAACAATTCAATCATGTGATCAATAGCAACTCTAAGGCCTCCATGAAAATAAATTATTCGCAAGATAGCAGAGCGTACAAAACGTCAAACATGAAGACTAGTTTAAAGTAAATAGGATTAACATCACAACCATAACATTTTTGCTAAATACTACTCCATTAGGAGTGAAAGGTAGTACTGCCTAATAAAGATATGATACATTTTATCTTGTAGCAAGCAAGTTACCTTACTCTTTAACTTTCTTTCTTCCAAAGTGATATAATAATAATCATAAGATAGCTCACATAAACAAAAGTGCATGTTAGTGAAACGATATGATATGATTTTAAACCTTGTGAACAATTTTTCGATGCTTGATTCCATCACTTGCAGCCATAAACCTGATCATATCCATTTTGGAATTCTAGTCAGTAAAGATGAAAAAGTTCTCAAATATTCAAGAAGGTATCACTTTAAACTCATCCTGGCCAATAGCAAAAAAAATTAAAATTAAAGAAATAGAAAAAAGCAAAATGTGCATTGCAAGAATGATTATTTTCTTCTTATTTTATACAAATATTATAGTTTAAGCATAGCATAGAGTTCGTTGTACTGCCGTTGGTGGAATCTAATTCTTGTTCTTTACTTAAACATGAAGAGTATAGAAATTGCTCGTAGGGAGGAATAACATGATATTTCCCAGCGAGAGAGGAAAAGATCAAAGTGTTCATCTAATAAATACAGTAGAGGCCTTATAACATGCAGCAGTGATTGAGAACAATTCCAAGCTAAGATCCTGATGCAAAAGCAAAGCTCCAATCAATAAGAAGTTGGCTCCTTCTATTTGCCACTAGTCCAAAGCATGAAGCGACACCATCATTCAAGGCACAATCCCATGACCCTTTAAAACAAACAGTGGACCTTGCAATCAAAGATTTTATTGGAACAATATTGTAAGAAAGGCCTTCCCAATAACCTCAAAAAATCTACTGTATTCAAAGTAATGCTATACACAACAAGAGATTTAGGTTAAGCAGTATGATACTCACCTATAAAGATCCTATTTGGATATGCACTGTCCCATTTTCTCGCCGCTCTTTGATTTCACTCAGTCCAATTACCATAAACATAAAAGTTACATATTCTAGGGTACTGTTAAAACAAATGCAATCTCATAATTTTCAATTAGATCATCTTATTTGTTAAAACTTCCTTTCTTAGCGACACTCTGAAATACATGGAAGATAAAGATCAAGGCAAGGCCACTATCCAACAGAATCTCGGCGATCAAATTTGAATGAATGTGCTCAGTTCAATGGGAAATTGCTATAAGAACGACTAAAGGCTTTCAAATAACTCGGGATGACCGTATCTAATTCAATCACTATCATAGAAAGACACGTGTAAAATAAATTAAATTGAAAATAACACGTGCTCGAAAAGATAGTGTTAGCTGAGGAAGAGTTGAAAGCGCTTAAAATAAAATCCAATATGAAAATTGAGTTTACAAAACTACAAGCTAGCATAACATATGAATAAAAAAGATAAAATCGCATTAGAACCCCTCTCTCCCAGAACAGAAGAGAACAACCACAGGAATGAGGAAAACTTTAAATTAATCTAATGTTTAAGCCTAATGATGAATACAAAAAGATAAGATCGCAGAAGCATACGGAATTTGAACTCCATCAATATTTCCAGGCAACAGTTGCTTCACTAAAGGAGAAAGATCCATCTAAAATAAGAAAAAGCAAAATATAAGAAAGTGATATCGTTAAATTCAGACCAACAATGCCTAATAACAGAAAATAAAGTGGGAATTTACCTGTATATCCTCCATGGAAGCACTAGCTTGGCTAGAATCCAGTATAATCTAGCATTGAGCAGTATTATTGTATCATTAAAGAATTAAAAAATAACAACCAAGATTGAAAGAGAACTCATACAGTTGACTAGAAGTACCATCAGCAAACGAGCAGCCTTCGAGCTTGCAACAACGACCCATTGCCCTTCTGCTGTTGAGAATAGCCACTCATGAGCACATATCTAAAATATAAATTTATGAGATAGGTTTCATGAGCTTAGTATACAAGGTGCACACATATAATCAAACACTCAAATGGATTCTGAAAAACAAACTAACTTTTGGAACAAGGAATACTCCAAAATAAAAAGAGAAAGGTCCAGCCTCTGGCTCAGCATCAAGAAGCACAGCTCTGTAGGAGAAATAGGACACTCCAGGTTCACCTAAAGTTAGCTTTACCCTACGACCTGGATCAAACTCCGACAGATCTCCTCTTGCCCCAAGCTTCAGGTCCTCTAGCGAATACAGTATATCGGAGCCACTAGAGTTTTCTGAGCGGAACTTTTTCTCCCTTTCAAGTGCCTCACTAAGGCCAGAAGCCTAAAATATGTAAAAGACTAAATCAAGTTCCCAAACATAAATACACACCAAATTCCATACTTATTCAACAAAAAGAGTATCAAAATAATTCATCATAATACATGCAAGATAAATATCTATAAATCAGAATATTATTTTTAATGCTGATGAAAATTGATTTAATTAAACATAAATTATATAATACATAGTTTGATCATATATCACGGATTTATATTAAATTTCTACTGAAATATGGGCAAAAAGGCAAAGCAAGCAAGCTGTGATTGAACAGGGTTAACTGGCACTTTTCAGGTTTTGTTTGCACAGGAACAGAAACACGAACCATGTTCGTGCAAGCATTCATGAAAGCACAGAAATTTCAAAAAATTCAATATGTTCAAGCAGCAATGGAATTTTTAAATGGGGGAAAACGCGTTCTTTCAAGATTGCTTGCGCATGAACAATAGCCAAACGAGCTGCCGAAATTTAAAATATAATATGAATTTTAAAACATCCTATCTCAATAAGGATTATTACATTATTAAAATACCCAGTTTAGGGGCTGAGAAACACATTCACTATCACCTTAAACGCTAATTCTTCTCAGATTTCAAGACAGAGATACAATAATTATTCTATAATATTCATAGTTTTCTTGGTGGTTGGAGAAAAATTCTAATGCGGGTAAGGAGACACCAAGATATCTTACTTCCTTTATCTTAAGGGCTGATTTTATTAGTTTGAATTTTTAATTATGTCTAGCGGCTACAGTTTTCTTTATGACAGTCAAGTTCTATGTCGAACTTGAATAATAATTAGTTTAATTATGGTTTAATTCATTGTCGTATAAATCATTAATCTTTTTTATTAAAATCTTATCACCATTCGTACATTTTTCACGGACTGTCAGAATTCTTGAAGTGGTAAACATCATATGCAGAGCCAAATAGCTCTTTCTAATGATTCAATAAACTCCCAATGCATGCCTTATGCTAAATCTTTTTATTTGGTTCTTTGATTACTCTCCTTGAACTCCATGGGTTTTCAAATAATTAATTAAACTGAACATTACAGTAAATTAATTAAGAGAAAATACATAAGCAAAGCCAAAACTCATACGGGCTGCTTAGAACGAACCCTTGAATTCAGGTTTAATTCAGAAAATATTATAATTCAACTGTAACGTGAAACAGATTTCCTAAAAAATTTAATTTTTTGACTTTTCATTACTTTAAGTTAAGCCTTACATGTTAATAATAATTCCATTATTAAAATTAATTTAGCTTTCTGCATTTTAGTTTGATTAATAAAACCCTTTTTTAAATTCGATTTTCTTTTACTATTTTCTTAGTTTAGTTAATTAGGTTAGTTTATTGATGATTAAAATGAAATTGAAAGTTATGAGTTCATATGGAATTGATCCTTTCAAAGTAAATTAAATCACAACTGATTCGTAACCTGTAATATGGAAAAATCATGTGTCGCGTTCTTATTTAAAAAAATGCTCCAAGTAAATTAATTCATTCTTTCAACGGACTATTTTAGGGGCAAAGGGAACAAATACTTGTACCTGATAAGCATAGCCTACGAATGCTGATATCTCAGAAATTGCAGAAAAATTATCTTTCTCAGCAATCACCATAAAAGTCTGCAGTTTAAGATTTCTAGATGACAGCTCCTCACCAATTGCGTGAAGACTTATCTTCCACCCAAACCGATACTTAGGTAAAAGAAGATCTGAGAGATATTCATAATGCATCAACAAAAGTGCATTTTCACAGCATGAAAGGAGCAAATATACAATGGATACTAGCATGTTCCCAGAAGCATCACTGATTTTCACCATGAAGATGAATGTGCATGAGAGAGAGGGAGAGCGAGAGAAGGGGGAGAATATAGCAGAATATTACAAATATTTAAACCTTTCCCTCAATCAGACATATGTAAAGAGGCACAATACCTAAAACATGAGTTTCAGCTAAAGTGAGGCAAATAAATTTCCCTCCAGCTTTTAAAAGCCTTCGCACCTGGTAGCAACAAATATAAACATATACATATGCATTTATTTTGAACAAATCTACAATGGATGAAATATATATGCTAAACTGCATGATTTAGGCATACATATGAATTGAACAAATCAAGCATTTGAATCAAAGATATATATTGCTGAAATGACATGATGTAGTCATATACATCAAGATGAAATGTAAAACTCTAAAACTTCCATGGAGCACACCTCTGATAGATAAAGATTCCCTAATTTGGAGCAATGCTTCGGTTCCATCAAAGCATCCAATCCTCCCTTGTCGATAATGGCATCAAAACTCTCGTTCGCAAACTGAATTGAAGTCAAAACTATCAGATGAAACTATGCAGGTAGGAAAATAAAAGAGTGGAAAAAAATACAAAGAGCAACTAGACACAGTTGTCAAAGAAACAGTTCCCAACGATATATGTAAATTATTTAGTAGATTCAAAAATACTGCAGCACAAATGGTTCTGCTGCATATTTTATCATAATACAAAGGGCATTGGACATGAAAGTTTACTGATAAAAGAGCAAGAAATGTTGAACCTAATCTCGTGCAATTTTATTTCCCAGCCTACTGACAATATCCATCCAGGAGGGTGTAGGTGATTTTAATTTAAAAATGTTTCTGATGTTCAATTTACCTCAGTCTACCACTGGCCACAACTACTGTAGACTACGTTTGGTTCCTAAAACCGGAGAAAAAAATGAAGCTGTTGTGGTCAAGATCACTTTCAAAGCATAAGATTCCAAAATCATCTGCCGATTAAAAGTATTACAGATTAACATCGCCAAGCATTTGGGGTACTTATCCTATCTCAATTAATCTGAAGCTCAACAGATAACTAACATTAGCACTAGGAATTATTTACCAATGGCCTTGTAGGTCTCTAGTAGATCATTTTTTAACTCCGGGTTATTTGAAAAGTAAAAGATAAGTATCTAAACCCATATCCAGGTTACTAAATAATCAGCCCAGTACAACATCAATATAGCATTCTATTCTCTAATGGGTTAGATGAGATAAATTACAAACATATAAAAAGGTTTAGTGATCAACATTCCAGTCATGTAAAATTATATATGCTCTCTATTTCGCAAGCTAAATTTATTTAGATACCTAATGAAAAAACATTGAGCTGAAAACCCTCAAATAATATAAAAAAGGCTAAAATCACCTTATACTTTCAAAAGGTGAAGTTGAAAACCCCCTCTCTGTAACACTGACAAGTTTCTGCTGAGATTTTACACTTTGTGAGATGTTTGCACTAAAGATCAATCTGGAAAAAAGTGTTGTATTGGGGATCAATTGCAAAGTAGAGGATGTGGACAGATTAGCTTGTGAAATTGGTTGTGGGAAGGAGTCTTGGCCCATAAGATATTCAGAGGTTCTTTTGGACGGGAATCCTTTGAAGGTCTTTTTTTGGGAGCTAATACTTTTTAAGATGACAAAGAAGTTGGCTGGCGAGTTGGAATAAAGATTTTTTTATCGAGAGGGAGAAGATTGACTCTGATTTCTGCGTTGTTGAATGCACTACCAATGTATTTCATGTCCTTTTTAGGGTTCCCGGGGTGCAACGCAAGCCATGGAGAAGATTATGAGAGATTTTTTGTGGAATGGGGTGGATGGGGGATCATCATGATCACTGGATGGCTTGGGATCAAGTTTGTACACCAAGTAACGAGAGGGCTTGGGTATTGGTAATATTTTTTCGAGGAACAGGGCATTACTAGAGAAATGGTGGTGGAGATTCTCTAGTGAGAAGAAGTCGTTATGGAAGAAGATTGTTAGCAAATATGGGACACAGAATAATGGGTGGGACATGGGTATTGCAAGAAGTGTTACTTTCAGGAGTTCGAAGAATTTAAAATTCAAATCATTCTTGGTCTCAGATTAGTACTGGAATAGGGGTCTAATATTAAGTTAATATATTTTGACCACGGATCTCACTTCGCTTTGCCTGGACCTCTGGTCCGCTTTATCTGATTAATATTTTTAATCAATATAATATTGTCTCTTATTAAAAATAAACAAAGTGAATGCAACATAAAGACAGGAACTGGGCGGATGCATTTCGGCCAAAAGGTTGTTTGGCTGCGACCTGGTGGATTTTGCAACGGTAAAGATGCAGCAACAATATTATGAAGCGGCTTAGAATGCAGGGTTGTTAAACATTTATGCTTCTTATCTTCAGAGCTGCACAACCCCTTCATCTTGTTAGACATATAACCATTCTGTGTTAGCAGTCAATCTGATCACAAAATCCTCCACTTTCCAAATAATCAACAAAATGAAATCAACACAATACATTTCAACCTATCACTGATCTTTTTATCGAACTAAGAACTCCTACCAGTCAATGAACATGCAGTTTTCCAACTAAAGGCAACGGAATCAAAACATTGACCAAAAAGCACACACAACAAGTAGCTCTGGTGAATGATTAATTACAAATCCTACTCCTGTACCATCATAGTACCTACATGCGTAATCAAGCATCCAATCTCCAAAGATTCCCATAGAGAAAACTCAAGATTCAAATCACCTGCATATCTGTCATGTCCATGACGCGCCACTTCATCTCCGGCCGCTCTCTCACATTCCTTCGAAGCATATTCGATATAACCACCTTCGAGAAATCAACATTGGTTATATTTCTAAAACCCTCGTCGTATAAATTCTCAGAGAGAGTCGAGCTTCCGCACCCGGGAACCAGAATGCTCATATGTTCCGCCTCCATCCGAGGCGACGCTCCTTCGGATTCCGGTGGTGATGTAGATGACAAAAGATGGTTTGTGAGTAAGTTTTGGATTTGGGGCCACTCCACATACCACTCGAAAGAGTTTTCGCCACCTCGCACGGTGAAGAATTGGTCCCACTTCTCTTTGCTAGTGAAGTCGTCAAGTGTTTTCAGCAGCTCTTCTTGCTCACTGCTACCAGTGTGCGATTTTGAGGTCTTCTTCTTCTCTTTCTTCCCCATTTTTCTCTGCTATTTCTTGATTTCAACTGAATAGTCAGCTGGGTTTTGGGACGCGGAAGCATTGATCGTAGCACGGCAAACACAAGCCAATAAATCTTGTTAACTTCCTCTACATCTGCGATTCCCTCCAATCTCAATTAAAGATACAAACTTGCTTTTAATAAAATAATAATTATTTTATTTTATATTCATCACATTTCAAACCAATTCATACTTGAAATTTAAAATTCAATTTTTAACATCAAAAATAATATATTTTCATGAATTTGACGAGTTGAAGATCCGTGTACACATATGACCTATCAATATGAGTTTTTCTGATAATCTAATTTATTCAATTAAATATCATATGTTTATAAAACTTTATAAACTTATATAGAAAATTAATATCTTATATAAAAGGAGTTAAATAGACAACTAGAAGAAAAAGAACAACGATAATAGTAGTAGTAGTAATAATAATAATAATAATACGTGATTATGAAACTGAAAAGATTTTTTGCCAAAAGTAAAATTAAATAACTTGAATTCATAATTCTTGTTGGTGTACTTATCGTATAAGTTTTGGACTTCATGTGCATTTTTTTAGCAAAACCAGCTGATTAAAATTATTATCGAAGATGTCCAACTTAACTTTAGATCGATTAACTTTTGCAAACTATAAGAAAATGTTCACACTAATTTTGTGATATAATTTTAAGAGCAATAATTTTTTTAAAAATATTAATATTAGAGGTATTTAGATTATAACAAGTTCTTTTTATTTGAGAAGAGTTTGTTACAACTTATAATTAAGTCTCGAAATCGTGACATCGTCCATTGGACTTTGGACCTTGATCAGAATGGATAATAAGCCATCTGCATGATTTTAGTCACCCTCGAAAGTTTGTAGGGATGTGAACAGACTAATCGAGTGAACCGAATCAATTCCTACTTGGCTAATAAAGGAACTAATTATCGTCTTTCCACAACTACTCAAAGTAGTTCTTCCCACTAAATTGGCATGCTTCATTAAGCTGCTGCAAATTCTCCAGGCTGCGGGTTGATAGTTGTCTCCCCACCAATTGCACAGCACTGTGACACAAAAGCTACATATTATATGAAGGGAACAGAGTAAAAATGACACGTAAAATTGCTTGCTTTGACGAGAGATTTATTCACTGAAAGAAAGATTTCTACTTAGATTCGAATTCCTAATCTATATGAAGCCATTTGCATGTCAATAATCATGATAATCAAATCATGGATATTATCCATGATCTTGGTAATTTTTTCTAACCTTAGAGAACTGATGATTTACTTTTTCCACCACCATCTGTCATCGCCATGAGCAGGAACAAGTGCTTTAGGGTTGTTGCAAGACGGTAGTTTCAGTGCGGTGCTAAGGCGGACGTTCCTGGTTGGCTAACGCTACGTAACATCAGGAGATAGAAAGATGATCAATGAGATTCCTCGAAGGGGGTGATCGATAGACTACTTTTTTGGCACCACAACTGCTAACTTTATATTGCCAAGTTGACACAATTTCGCTGGATTTTTGTATATTGTTACCTTTGCCATATCCGTATCGGACAAAATCACAAGGGCAATGCTGAAAGCTTCACCTTTTTCGATGGCAAATTGCCACTCTCTCATTGATATGAAAAACCAGTTCTTTCTTGTCGCTTTTGTTGCTTTGACTTCGACATATTCTTTTTTAGTTTCATAATTGATTATAATGTCATAAGGTAGACCGGTTTCATTAGTTTCATTTACCCAATTCACCGATGCATTGCCGAGGTTTCTCACTAAATATTTGAAAGCTGTGAGCTCCCCCAGTCTCCCTGTGAGCAATGCTTCCTGCTGCCCAAATAGCTTATCTCCCCCATAACTATTAGGTTGGCTAAAATATATGCTATCAGGAGCACCAAAATCCACAGAATCAAGGGTTGCATTAATTCCAGAAGTAACCAAGTTGCTTGAAGGGTTAGATTGGGATTCTAAACCATCTGCACTGAGTAAAATTGCTCCCGGAATCATTACCATAGGATCATGCTCAGTATTAATTTCATGGCTGATCTCAGTTCGAGTTGTAACAAATTGTTCTTGATTTTCTTCTGCAACATTTATCGCTGTTATCTGCGGGCTATCAAGCACTGGTTTCTTAGTTCCAAATGCACCACAAGATTTAAACCCAGGTGCAGTTTTCCAATCAACAGGTGGCCACCTTGAATTTATGAGAGGTTTACCCTTGAATATTGAACAGTTTTGTGGTAGACAATTTTCTAACAGCTTAGAATTGCTCTCCAATGAAGAAATGTCAGTTTTAAGGGACCAACAAGCTTCATCTACAGGGAGATTGGGTACCTTCTGGCTGTTCAAAACAAAATATTCTGTTTGCTCCTCATCTGCGCCAGATTCAGCCATGGCAGTGACCATGAGAAGAAAATTAGCCAAGTGCAAGTCGGTAGCTCCACTGTTCAGTAAGCGAGAAAACTCCATGAATATTGCGTGTAAATCAGATCCCTGCCGGCAGTATAAGATGTTATCCTGCGAACATTTCAGATAAGAGACATAATCATGAACTGACATTGATGAGGGCCTTGTTAGATCAGTTTCTTAGGCCCATGTTAATAATGGCAATAGTGGCTAAAATCCATTATAAACTAGCCATCATAGTCAGGATCGGATTAGCAGTAAATACCTGCAAAAGGCAGTTACACGTATATCGTTTCTTAGATGTAATCTTACATCTTTTTATAGCATTCTGATAGAACAATTCTTCCACCACAACAATCTTCAGTTGTGTAATATTCTCAAAACCAGACTCTTTGAGCTGATAATATCTGTCAGTGTGCACATTTAAGATGTAGCGCTGCGCATAAGGAAGAATCCAATTCACCAGAGAAAAAATGAAGCTACTGTCCGCTGGACCATAAGAAATTGCTTCACGAGTAACAATCTGTCAAAGAAACAAAATGAGACTTCAATAGTTTAAGTTACATCAAAACAATTCGCATTTGTGTGTTTTAGTCCTCCCACAAATAGATTGTGCCAGACTAGATACATATGATTAATTTTAAACAAATCCATCACTCAGCAGTAAAAAGTGAGCAGTGGAGAGGTCGTTGCCTGTTGGCTAGAACATTAGACGCATCTATTTATTCTTAAAAGTGAACTAATTGGTTTCATATGAGCAGGAACAGTCACTATGTCACTTGTAATAACAGTTCATTGCCTCCCTCAGCAAATTAGACAACATTATTGTTATATGGTTTATGGTTGGACATCTGACAGAGGCTTGTATACATGTTAACTAATTCAACTACTAGTTGAAATGACGGTCTGTTCCCTCTGTCAAGTATTCTGAGATCTCATTAAAAAAGAAAACAGAATTATAGTCTTTAAAATCAATTTCAAACTTGTAACAAAAAATAGAGTTACAAGAAATTGAGAGTGATTGAAGTCATTAAAAAAATCATAATAAAAGGTTAAACTACAAAATTGAAGAAAGATGAGCGAATAAACTTAAGAAATAAAAAGAGGCAAAAAATAAAATAATTTAGAAGCATCAAAACTCCCGAAGTGATTAGTTAATCACAATAATTGTTATTAACAGTTATAGTTTCAAAAAGAAAATTACACAAAATTATTGGCTAAACTAACAAAGGAGCAGCAAGACTATCAAAGGGCAGAACGAGGAAATCAAATTGTTGATTTAAATCAGAAAATTATTTCGAAAACACGACTCATTATTACTATCGTTGCTAACACTACTATTAGATTTGGTATGAGTTCAAAACATGAATAAAGCCAACTGAGTATACATAATTGCAAACTCGCGTTTAGTCATGCAACAGATGCATAAACACAAGCATAGATCAACTGTGGTATAAAAGTCATAAATTGAGCAATAAAAAAAGCATACGATATCGAAGTTCGTTTCAATAAAAAGAAAGATATGAACAAGAATGTACGGAAATTCAAAGATCAAGTACATTATGTTTAAGAAGACACTGAACATTAATAACAGCCTCGTAGTTGTGACTAATAAATTTAGGGCATTATGACTATTAAAAATGAAAAATTCTAATAATAACAGATAAGAATGAATCATTTACACAAAGAAATCAAAAGGGAGTAAATTAAGACCATTCCAAAACTCGTACAAAGAACATACTAACCTCAGAAATCATGTATTGAAATTTTAAATAAGAGGAATGTAAGACAAAATATTAATGGTTAAATAGTTAATTAATTCATAAAATAAGCAGATTAATCAGTAGGGAATTTAGAAGATAAAAGTAGATACGTCAAATTGGTTGCACACATACACAAACCAACAAATATATAGAATGCATAAATTTTTAAAAAAGAATCACAACAAAAGGTATAAGAAGCGAAGATATTGAAATGTTTATAAAACAATCAGGCATCTGGAACCAACTTGTTGAGGGAAAATATGTTTGGAAGCATATTTTAAAATAGAATCAATAAAAAAAATCAAAAACCTTAGAATAAGTGAAGGGATTCAATAAAGTAAAACAAAGGAGAAATAGATGCATAAAATTAGCTTAAAACAAGGCCTTGCGCATAGTTATAAATGAAGATTGAAACATCACCAATTGGTATATTTTGCCAGAAGAAATATACATATTGCCTTTCTTGATGACCTAAAATTCTTAAATACATGTGAAGTATATCTCTAAACATATATATGTGATGAGACATGCGATTTAATCATGTTCAGGATTAGGAATACAAAATAAAAATAATTGGTATTCTAAAGTAAAGAGCACCGGTGGAGTTCTTGTCCAATTGGAAACCAAAAATAGAACAATAACTTATCCACTGTCAATGTGTCATTTAGGTGAGAAATAAACAAGACCAATATCAAAATATATAAACGGAAAGGAACAAACAATGAGCTAAGAAGCCACGCCTCTAGGGAAGTCAAATTGAACGAGAGTTCAAACTAAAAGACATGACGCCATAACACAATAAGCTAAACAAGCCCACATCTCAAAAGGAAGTATTGAACGAGAGTTCAAAATAAAACAAATGACAACTCAAGTTAAACATACAACAATAAGATTTACATATGGTATGAAGAGAATTTGTAAATAGGCTCAATCAAATATACCAATATTCTAAACAAAATAACACTCAACTTTATAATTGCTTGCGACTCATTATCATAAATTATTTTGCCAAAACAAATAAAACTATTGAAGTTATTTTTTGAAACTGGATAGTATGTACAAAATCAGTAATACATCAGAAAAGATTGGAAATAACATAAATAATGACTAAAAAATTTATCCAAGTAAATACCTTTATGAGAGATATGCATAATGCAGTACTTGATTTGGTATAGAATAATATATAAAACATAAAATCACTAGTAATTAAACCTCAATAATATAAATGATATGTATAAAAATATATATATAAATGATAAACATCTTATTAAGAAATTGAAAAATGGAGAAAGTAGAAAAATTGTCCAAGTAACAATCCAGATCAGAGTGAGAGAGAGCTGTTACTTGAACATCAAAGTAGTATATCATAACGACCAAATAAAATTAATTCCATCACTGCGAATTAGAAAATATTTCAATAAATATGAACGAAGAACAGGTTGAATTCCTTGATTTGTATGCAACAATGTGCAAGAAGATCTAAATTCAATTGAAAGGACCTATATTTAGTCAGGATGAGTACGTCACAATGTGAACAGGGACAACTCTAATAACACATCCCACATTGTTTTGTGAAAGAGATATGAATGAGATTATAAGACTACACGATAGATTCATGTAACAATTTGAATCAATTATTTTCATACAATGAAGACATGTGAGATAGCTGCTAGCAGAATCCATCTGCAAAGTCACAGCTGTGCGGGCATGAAGCATGAAACTGTGCATTCAACTAACAATTAAAATGATGATTCATATTAAATATATCAAAGAATTGATTTGCAATTTTGGTATCAATGTCATTAATAAATTAAATTCAATTCTTCGATTTTTTATTTCTCGGTTTCAAATTTTTCTAATGTTTATTTACTTTAATAAAAAGCCTTTACTTTTAAAAAGTTTTAAAAATAACTTTCGTTGTACTCGGAGGCGTGGGAGAGAAAGTGATTGATAGATTCGAGGAGAGAGAAGAAAACCTGTGAAAGAGCTGGAATTCCCAGCCTTTGGTTTATGGCTGAAATCTTTGCCAGATACATCTGATTTTCTTCACCAGTAAATTTCCCAAAATATAGGAAGTCAACACCTTCAAAGTGCTTGAATTCCGCCCCTAAATCATCATCATCAGACCAACAGATTAGGCCATAAGATGCATGTAGAGAAACCCATTTATCTTGTCTGGTGGGAAGAACATGGTATTCCTCTTTCAGGAGGCCTATTTTCAAGTACTCAATGTCTTCCAAGCTCAGGGATCCAGATTTTAGTGCGTCACTCCATCTTAAGAACACCTCAAAAACCTATGATATGTTAAAAAGGAAAATTTAAACACATTGTTAACTGAGAAATAATTCCCCAAAAGAGAATGGTGTTCCATTCAAAGACCGCTTACCATCTCTGCAGCTTGATGAGGTAAAGAAATGGCAGATAACTGCAGCAAAATCTGCAGGTAACTACGGAAAGGAAGACTTTCATCCACTCCACACCCATTCACAAAAAAGTCATGAAGTTTTGGGTAAATATTACACAACATTTTTCTAGGGGAATCACAGATTTTCCCTGTAACACCGTCCAAATGCATAGACTTTACTTGATCCATGTTACCTATAGTATCATGCCAATACAAGTCTTGAGGAGATAAAAGTGAACCGGCTACGGCATCATCTTGGGAACAGCAAGATGTATAAGGAACAAATATAAAAGGTCCAGAAAGCAATTCCTCTACAACTTGCTCCTTTGAAAGAGGCATTGATTTCCAGACAAATGTATAGAAGTTAGACATTTGTGAGATGCTGCGAGACAAATGAGATAGCATCAGATAAGCATGCATGCCACAATGCGGAACACAAATAAACTGAGGGTGCAATTAAGAAGTAGAGGACTATGAAAATACAGATAATTGCATTTCAAGCAAAATCAATTAAAAAATCAACTAAATAACGTACTGTGGTTGGTTGGAAATTAATGTGTCATATTCCCAACTCATGAGTCCAATACAACCTTTCTTATTCCAAATCAACTGTTTAAGATAAAATTATTACAAAACAACTTTTCACTCAATTTTTTCAAGTATCATTGTAAAGGTTCACATTTTCATACCATCATGGCACGACAACACTTCATTACATATCATATTAACTTTTAAAATGATAACCAAACGTTGTCCCAAAAATATTTCATGGAAATAATCAAAAGCCCAACCAAACATCAACATAAAGTCAAACTGATAATATCCTCCAGTCACAGACTGCAAAGTATATTTTAAATTACCTAGCTTTGAAAGGAGATTCAGATATTCTCCAATGTCTAAGAACAGATAGAGCACCGTCAAGAGTAACTTGAGTTCTTAAACCAACATCAGCCACCAATTTCTCGCTTCTCACCTGCTTTGAGTAAGAAATACTTCATCAGTTCCACAATAAGCACACACAAATATGTACGCATACATGTGTAACGTAGCCTTACTCTATGTAAGGTCATTCTAAATCCAATCACTACAGCGAAAGATTTAAGAAAAAAAATCGTGCACCACCACAGGTTTATTAAATCTGTTCGAAACATAGTTGTCAAGGGCGCAAGGGGCACCGAGGCGCACAAGGGCTCTGGAGCCTGAGGCGCGCGCCTTACCGAAGCAAGGCGCACATTTTTTAATTTTTTTAAAAAATATATTTATCTTAGAATAATATATTAAAATATGAAATAATTAAGTCACAATGTCACACAAAACAATAAATAATTAATAAGATCATAATAATAAGTAACACGATTAAAATTCTTCAATCATTTAAATCAAATTCATCTTCTTCCACCGAATCATCAGAGTCCCTATAACTTTTTGTTGCAGTCTGCGCACTTCTGCTCTTGTCGCCTTCTGTAATTCTGTTATTTAATTTGTGAACTGGGCTGCTAGGGTTTGGGTTTGGGGTTGGGCTGGACCTTTTACATTTTAAGTTACTATTAAAAAAACAGAGAAGTTGCATTTTCAAAATGCAACTTCTCTGTTACTGAATTTAAAAAAAAACAAAAAACAATCTCAGGCGCGCCCGAGAGCCTTTCCGCTCGCCTTTGTGAATCGTTGCGCCTGGGACGGCCCCAGGCGTAACGCCCACGCCTGGTTGCGCCTCTCGCCTCGCCTTTGACAACTATGGTTCGAAAACACCTAAAATATGACATATTAAAATTTTTATATGATTAAATGAAGTACAGCAGAAATAAGTGAAACTCTCGTTTAACAGTTCAGGCATAAGATATAACCAAAAGACATAATCGCGCAGCGATTCAATTAAAAAAAATTAAGGATAAGGATATTTTCAAAAAAGCAATTAGTTGAAGCTGTCTCCTTGTACATATGATGAAAGGCATAATATTTTTAGTAGGTTGTGCGACATTATCACAGTGGACTACTAGTCCACTGATGTAATCCTTTTTAATTTATAATTAATAACATTAGTTTATAAAAAAAAAAAAAAAAAAAAGGCATAATAGTTTGTCACAACTGTCATGTGTTCTGATTCGGAATTGATCAAGTATTTTAGAGATACATAAAAATACGGATGCCCTAAAAGGCTCAAGAGCACTCAACCCTGTAAAAGAGGAGATATCAGATAGAACAAGAGCTGCTATTGAGGTTGACATGCAAACATATTTGGATTTTGAAGAGGCTTTCATATTAGTTGTGAAAAGCATGAGAATAAAAGATGAAAACTAAAAAGAAATGCACATCTAACTTTACCAGCTGAAAAGCTAAAATTCCCTACATGCTTCAAAGCCAAAACATACTTTACTATTCTTCAAAAAAAAACATACATTAATAAAACTTCAAAACCATGTCTTGGGCCACATAATATTTTCGAATTTATAGACATTTACAATTTCGCAAATAAAAGATAGTAATATTGATTGAACTAGAGTAAAATGACTTCAATAAAAATTGCACCAATTTGTACGGAACATAGGGAAAATTCTAAAGTTATTTTCTTATGAAAGCTTTTCTATAACCTTTATTAAAGCACCAGCTATGATGCTCGCTGATGAAGAAACCAAATAAAACAATTAAAAAATCAAGGGGGAAGTCCCATCAAAACTTCCAAAAATGTTTATCTTAACATAGGAATGATTGAAAAACTTGAAAATATTTAGAAATTATACTAAAATTTTGAAAGAAAAAATCTGGAGACATGATAATCAAACCAACCTTTGGAACAGTATAAGGGGCAGCCACTCCCAGAACTGAACTTACTGTGACACAATCATGGAATAAATCCTTGGGATAATGCAGTTCATTGTCAATACTTGACACCATCCATTGAACATCTTGGAGGATACTTATAAGGGATGACTTGAAATATTTGCATTCCCCATTTGAATCAATGTAATAACCTTTAATCTTGTCACTGAAATAGTTGTCCCACAATATATCAAGAATCTCCAAGAGGTATTTGGATTTCTCCCAGTTCTTTGTCGTAGAAAGCCATGACAACAAGTGATGCAACTCTTCAGATTCCCAATTGTTGGCAACTACATTCATGGACATTGTATCCTTGGACGAAACTGCATCCTTAGTATTAACCAGAGACATTTCGGCAACACTCTTCTCGACTTGAACTATTTTCACAAAATCAGTTGCTCCAAGTTCGTGAAAAAACCTCCTCCACTTCAACTCTCCGTCAGATATCGATTTAGTGATGGAATTTTTCAAATAGGCATTATCAATTTCATGCCATTTCTCACCCATGCCACTAATCAGATTTTTTATATCAACAGGATTTCCATACTCTTGACTGAAATGCAACGGTACCTCATTAAACCGTCTGTAGCCAAAATTTGTTGAAATCAAAGCATTCTCACGCAATTCTGTAATAATGTCTTCCCTCTCTCGGCCACAGGTATTACAACTTGAGTGTAAATGAAACATCACATAGGAAAGGTACTCTATCATAAAATCTTCCTGCCCCTTTGCCTTTTTGTCCTTGGCTATGGCAGGCAAGATATGCACCTTCACAATCTCATGAGCAGATAACCGCTGGACACCCATTTTATAAAGCATCCTCGTAACATTCTCAAGTATAGTTGAGTCAGAGAGTGAGCTCTCGACGGAGGCAGCAGCAGCCAAAAGATTTGGACTCACAATTCGAAGTTTTGCATACAATTTCGGGAAAGCTTTTTGAACACATTCACCATTAATTCCCTGACTTACCTCATCAGAATACAACCAAATCGTGTCTTCGTGCACAGAGCCATATGTGCCATCTGAGAGAGGAATAAATGGAATTTTCTGAAGTTTAAAGATGAGATCAAAATCAGTCCCAAAATCTGAGGAAGCTTGCATCACAGAATGAGATGACATAACATAAATGGCACTCAGCCAAGAAGATAACCAACTCAAGCCCATTGACTGCAAACCATCAGCTGAACGGCACAGTGAAGAAATAATATTGGCCAATATTTTTGGTCCATAGTCCTCTACACCCAAGGCCCTTGCTAATGAATCCGAAAGAACAATATCTTTATTCAAGAATCCAAGGCCAAGATGCTTGTTAATCAAAGTATCAGGTAACAGAGAACGAGTTTGGTCAGTCCAATTTCTCAGGACCTTGCAAGGAGGAACCCATTCATTTTCATCAAAATCCGAAAGCAAACAGTTTGACATGCGTAATTTAGAAATTATTACTCTTGGGAGACTAGAAAAAAATCCATGAACTTCACCCACAAGAGGAATAAAACTCATAAATGCGGTAACAGCTTTTCCTGGACGCCCCCTATAACAAGGAAGATTGCAAAATGATTTTTCAGCATTAACAAACAAATCCGGGAATTCTGACAGTAACCACTGGTTCCATGGACTATCACCATCAACTTCTTCCCTAGAAGAAGGCAAAACAAAATCACCTTGGAGAATAAACTTAAGGCCATAAGTTCTCAAAGGAAGAAATGCAAAAACAGGCTGTTGGTTCAGAATTGGGGAATAAACTTTGTCCAAGGTCTCCTGAAGTGTGAATGCCATAGAAATTTCAGTTGTTTGTACATCCGAATGGAAGACATCAGTATGCAGTTTCTGAGATACTACGAACCAGGTCATCTTTTCATTACCAAGGGAAACTTCTATTATGCCATCACCAACAACGTCTTTCCTCATGACAACAAGTGAATCATCAAGCATGTTTCTAAACTTAATGCATCGAAGACGATGAAGAAACAATAGCAAAGATGGATGAAGATCTGAGAACATGGATACTATGTTGCTCATGGCAAAGCTTTCTGATAAGGCTGACTTAAAAGGGAGAACAATACAGGTGTTCCAAGAATCCTGACCCACACAAGAAGCATTTGCAGATGCTAATCTTGTGAACAAGTCAATATCACATGGAGGAATCACAGTTGGTAGAACAAAACCAATCTGGCCTTCTGTTATGTCGAATTTTATATGAAACCCATTTGAATGAATTTCAGGAGCATCAGTAACCTGGAGATGGAGGGAAAGAGAAACTACATCATAGGTGAATTCATCAAAGCTAAGTAAATTAACAATGTCCATTCAAAATAGCTAAATGAAACCACTCGACCAGGACGTCACTTGGTAGTCCATTAATGGTGTACTAAGAAGAATCAATTCAAAACATCGAAACATCTTGAGGGTTTTCAATGTGAATGCCTTTGGTGCATTGAAATTCATTTATAGTGTCTTGTCAAAAATGAAAAAATACAAAAACAAAAAACCAAGGAAAAGAAAAGGTAAATGCAGCTGTTCAAAATAAGTTAAAGTGGTTTTATGAAACCAACGTCAATAGAGTAGTTTTACGAAACCAATATCAAAATTGTACCCAGCATACTACCATGTCCACTTAGCATTTCCCATTAGCAAAATTCTCGAAAACAGTATTTAAAAAACTTTGGCCAGAGTTGTCCCGGGTGTAGGTTGCCGACCTCGGAGATGATGCAAAAGAAGTGGCTCTCAATTGCTACGTGCCCAAATTGGTGTGTTGTGTTATTGTGTAGGAATGATATGGAAACACATGATCATATATTTATTCAATGTGCATTTACGAACGGCCTGTGGTCTAGAGCTTTGAAAGAATTGGATTTTGTTTGGGTGATGCTGAAGTCAACGAAAGATTTATTCACTATGGATCTGGGACGGCTAATTGGCAATAGGGGAAGAATTTTTTGGTGACTGGTGGTTCACGGCATATGTTGGTCAGTCTAGCTAGAGACAAATCGGGGAATTTTTGAAAATGCGGAAAACAACCGTGGCGAGTGCTGGGATAAAACCAAGATCAAAATTGCTACGTGGATTGGTACTCATGACGAATTTAAGAATGTATCAATCTCATATATATTGAGAGATTGAGCTTATGTGTATCATTGCTAGAGCAACGATCTTATGTAGCTTTTGTTGATAGTAAATCGCTAATCCACTTATTGCGATTAACATCTTTTAAATTATTAATAAAATATTGTTTTTTATAAAAAAATGGTCTGGAGAAATAAATCTAACTATATGGAATTGCAACGCGCATAAATGTATACTTTCTTGTTCTGGAAACATCACAAAGGAAACCACACAAAGGGCATCGGTATTCCTCAAATGAATCTAATATTAAAATTTTAGCATTTTTACATATCATATTGACCTACCATGTGATGCACAAAGGTATGCATGAAACAGTAAAAGAATTTAATGGTACCCTGAATACTGATTTGAAGCCGATGCCTTTCTTTCCAATGTATCCAGCAGTATTACCCTTTTTTGTGGAATTTCCAACATCGCAAAGTGCTCTTATATTTTTGGCTGAAAAACCTTGTTCATTATTCAGCACCATAATGCCTTTTTCCTGAAGTATAAATGTCAGCGTGGGCTCCACATTTTTTGGGTAGATATTATCGTCCGCATTTTGAACCTGCAGTCGCATGCCAAAGAAGTAAGTCAGTCATGATAATAATAGATTAAATGCAAAACAAAATATTATAGTTGTAGGATTCATATAACAAAGTGAAGCAACAAAATCATTTCGTGAGCATAACTTAAAAGCTTTTAGCTACAAAATACAAAACCTTATAGCCAAATGAAATATTTGCACTATTCTACGTGCTTTTTTACTGTTCTTCAAGTCGCAATCGAAATCCTCGGCCATCATGGTTTGGCAGAGATAATAATAAAGGGTCACTAGAGATGGCCAGAACGTGATGGAAGTCTGATTTCTGCTCCAAACTCTGTCATAATCAATCATCCATTTCATCTTATAACATAGGGACCTTTATGGGGAGATATAGATATCTTTCTCAGCATTCTAATTAAAAGTATGTGAGTGTGCATTAAGATAGCATTTTTGGTGTAGATGCAATAAATCCCCTTGTTACCTATCAAAAGAAACATTTATGTTAAGAATGGAACTTGGACCTAACTCAATCCCAAAAGTTAACTCAAGAGGAGAGAATTGTCCAAGTCCATATATGCAACTCTCAGGGATTTTATCTAACCGATGTGAGACAACTAGCGCACCCTCTCACGGCCAGGAATGAACATATGAAGCGTGAAGTTTACAAATGACCCAATTATGGGCAGAACGAGTGTTCCAACTATGGGCAATCCAACACATAACGTCAGAACCTGAGCTTTGATACCATGTTAAGAATGGAACTTGGACCTAACTCAACCCCAAAAGCTAGCTCAAGAGGGAAGGATTGTCCAAGTCCATATATGCAACTCTCAGGGATTTTATATAACCGACGTGGGACAACTAACAATTTACATCTCAAAATTATATGTTATCCTTGCTTCAAGAGATTATATCAAGTATGGGAGAAAATAAAATTTAGGGTCGCATCGTGGACCGTCAACTTGGATCAATTCAATCATTTAAGTGTTTCAGATTTTGTGAGGAATTGGAATTTTGTATGGGCATGAGTATTGTCTTTGAGGAATTCCTTATGTTAGTAGTCTTGTTACTGTGCTGCGGAATTCTCATCCGCACATAATATGTAATCTTTATTTATTCTAATGAAATTAGTTTCCTATCAAAAAAAAAAGAGATTATATCACACTTGATATAGTACAATTGCAACTTGTGAGGATTTCTTCAACGTACATTACATAAAAGGCATACAAGTGCACATGTCAACAACATGCATACAAGTATCTAAAGTATGCAAAAAGGTAAATATAATAATTGAACTACTATGCCCAGTAATACATCAGATTCCTAACAGCTGGGTTCATCGGCATTGAAGTTTTCGGCACACAACAAAATTGTAACATCAGAAAATAGTCGAGCAGGGAAAAAATGAAACGAAAGAACATACTCTTTAGGACATCCGCAAGCAAAGTAAAAAAAAATTTGGGATATGTGTCACTTATTCAGCAGGTGAAAGACTTATTAATCATGTCAATGACAAAGTGAGTACGAAATACGAATAATCAATTACCAGCTCCAGAAGAAAATGTGAATCTTGAGAATATAACTCTTGTGAGAGACAGTGGAGTGCCCTGCCTAAGCGAGCATGTTGTTTCTCCAACATTGTGCTTCCAGTAGCAGAGAGACTTTCATCAAGTCCGAATTCCTCTTTTCGAATAGATTCAATAACTTTCACTGGATCACTGTTCAGATTATCATTGAACAACGATAATGCCGAAATGGCAGCCTGACTATTAGCATAAACCTTGAGTGAATCAGAGTGATCTTCTACACCGACTGTTTTGCAATCAACGTCGTGATGATCAGCCTCAGTAGAGGCCAACCTTTCACCAGAAGAAGAGGGGTGCTCATTAAATACAGCTTTTACTATCTTTGATCTAGAGCTGAGTTCATAATCACCAATATATAAGCATGATTTTCTAGGAGGAAATCCAGAAGATGCAGAAGAACGAAAAGAATGATGATCATCTACCCATTCCATTAGTCCAAGAGACATCCCCACTTCATGCAGCATTAGGCGCTGCCCTATTTCCTTGCATTCAGTTAACATGCCTAAGGTAACATCTTTGGAAAAATTTTGTGTTCCCGCAATCAATACGTCAGCAGCAAAACTGCAAAATTCAATTGGAAGATAACTCAAACATTCTAGAATAAACGTCGACATAACTGGAACCGCTTTACTAACAATGTACTTGTTATTGGGTACACTGCTGCCAAGATAACTGTTAGAGCTTTTGACTGATGTAAGGTGATCACAAGACAGCCAACCATGTAAATCTATCTTCAGCGCGTTGTTAATAACAAGTTCAAAGGCATGGCGTGCATGGCACTTTAGAAGTGCTAGGGGGACATTTCTTTCACCACCGTACAATACAAACAAAGATAACAATTGCACAGCTGTTTCAAAAGCAGATCCTTCAGCAAATACTTTTAATAATGAGTCTGTAGTTGCTAAATGGTCAATACGAATCACTTTAGCATCTCTAGTTACCAAACACAACAACTCTTTGTTGTTGACATCGTTTAACAACCATTCCACAATTGAACCGAGAGAAGGAGCAAACATGTGTGCCCAGTGTGACCACAAGCTCAAATCTGTCAGCATAGGAGCTTTAAGCAAGACGTCAATAGCATCCTTGGTTGTAACTCCACCAATTATTCCTTCTCCGAGTCCTGCATTAACATCAACCCAACCAGTTTCCGTGCTTTTCTCATTTTGAGCCAATAAGTTATCCTTACAATTAAATCTCAACAGCGGTGCAGAAAATAAAAGACAATTTGAAGTTATTTGTTTTTCTCGTATAATGTCAGCAACATTTTCCACGGCATGACTTTTCACTGGTTTAAAACATGCTGAAGGAAACTGCCACAATAGCAAATCAGAAATATTCTGCATGGTTACATTTCCATATGCCCACGAGCCATTTAAAGCTTGTAGCAACAGTGCATCAAATTGAAGTGGCAACAGGTAAGCCTCGACAGAATCTTTTACAAGAATGTCTCCGATCAAGTATTTCTGCAGTGAATGAGGCAACAGGTGCATGTATTTATCCAAAAACAGAAAATATTCTCCACAACCAAGGGAGACGAACTCATTGATCGCATATTGCTTAAGTAGCCAATACTCACACTTACAAAGCTTCCTCAAAAAATAAAATATGTTTTCTCGAGAGGTACTTTTAAAGCTCGAGATGTCATCCTCAAAATATCCAGAAATTTTCTTAGCAATATCTTCAGCTGTAACATCTACAGAAATTAACATTAAGTTCAGCTAACAACAGCCAAATAGATTGAAGAAAAAACAAATATGAAAGCAAAGAAAGAAAACTCATGAGCTGCAAAATAATTATAATACAGAAAACTTGGGAGAACTTTCAGAACTAAAATCATTTACCATGTTTATGCATCAAATTTTCATGTACTGAAATGGGTGCATCCTTCTCAGCTGCTTCAACATTAACGCTTATGTAATCTGATGAACTCTCGAAACTTTTCCCATTGGTGAACTGCTCGCCAAGATTTTGGAAAGTGTCGTACATATTATCCCACATACCAAATTTCATACTTGTCACCTGTGACAGCAAGATTGTAGCAAGGCAGAGGCAGTTTTAGAATGGCGAACCAGTTATAAACAGTGGACAGGTGCAAAATGACTAGAAACATATAATTGCATGGCTGAAAAAGGGCGCTAATACAGTCCTGGGAACCTTGTCTGACCCATAAAACCCAACCATAACAAACCCCAGTCTGACTGACCAGGGCTCGCCTACTGGAAAGTATATCTTTGGCATATTGTACTCTCAAAAATAATGTGTCACTATTGACCCAGTTACATGAAGAATAATACATTTTTCTTGTACTAATATAAGTGGAATTTCATCCAAAATTTAAATAACTGACAATTGATTGGTTATTAGACCATAGGAGGAAAAAAGACAACCACCATATACTTACAGCAGCATTCAGCAATCCGACAAATGGGAATGCCGCGAACAAGGCTTTGACCTTCTTCTTTTTCCTGATATTGTAAGACTGAAGCATCCTCTCTAGGACCTATAAGGCCAATCATAGTCAAAATTTAAATTCGAACTTTCTTTGCATATAGGAAACAAAGAAGGGCTGAGTCCCAAAGAAGAAAGAGAAACAAATGAAAAGGAGAAAACAAGCAAGAAATATTTCCATAGCTGGTGAGGAAAAGAATAACATGCCTTTCTTACTTTGGTATATGATACTGAATATAAATTTTTTTTAAAAACAATGACCAAAATAGTCATATTTTTCTCTGCAAATAAGACCAGACCAAGAGCTAAATTTATCCAATGTCTAGCAGAAATACTGTTACCAATCCTATCAATTGAAACTCACTTTCATATCAGAAAAAAAATGGAACAATTATAAAACCATAAACTTTACTTTCCTAATCGCGTGTTAATGACAACTGTAACATTTAATAATCCATAAGCAGTAAACCTCAGGAAAAACTACACAACATTTGGCACAAACATTTACATCCTTCCACAGTCCCAGTGCATAAATTAGGCCCCATGCCTCATTTCCCATATTCGATATTATTCTTGCTTCAGCAAAAGTGAAACCAGTGCGAGTTCTTTTGACCCAAAAGTCACAAAGAATCAACCGGGGCTATATTTTCTGATAAAAGGTTTGGATACATTTTTCCAATGACTCAAAAGCTCAAAATTAATTTGTAATAGTGATGGATGGCCAAACTTACGGCCTCCACTATTCATCTAACAGTTCATGCATACTTGATTTGTTGGAGGAAGTATAAACATTCCATAGAGAAAGCATGAACAAATGCAAACAAGAGGTTAATCGTAAGCACAAACAATTCAACTTAAATTAGAAGTTCTGCTACAGAGATACTACCTCTTCTGGGTTATTTTCTCGGCATGCTTCCTTCCAAGTTGTAACAAACAACTTCAGTGATTCAATGGAAAGTGAATGACCATTTACACCCTGATCATCTGAGCCCTTAGATTCGAGTTCTGCATCAAATTTTCCCCTCTTAAAAAGCTTGTGAAGTGAGGTGGTGGAACTCAAAGTCTCTGACTTTCTCTTTCTTGGAGGTTTTTCATTGCAAATATTGCGCCTAGAACCACCAGCGGCAGGGGATGGGCTATAAGCTACTTCGCTTTTCAACCCCAGCCTTGTCATTTCTTCAGTTACTGATGGGTAAGGACAGCTACTGAGATGGTCTGGTCTAACTTTAGGCACTGACAAATTGCAGTTACTATCGATGTGCTTCTCATCCTGATCATCTTCATCTGTATCTTCACTATCATTGTCCTCTGAACCCGATGATATGAATCTTATGTGTTTGCCACCAAATTCCGCACTTTCTGAGGAGAAAGACTTGATGCGTTGGGATATTGTGCTAAAATTGTCATCCAGCTGCTTCTTTTGTGCCGAAAAGAGCGGGCGCTTCTTGCTTTTTTGTAATGCTCTTATTCTAGTTCTCTCCAAACATACCTGTACAACAGTGTCTTCTGCTTGTCTGGCTTTTTTTATGTGATTAACATACAATCTAAACAAAATTGCAATTGATTCAGAAAAATAAAACAATACGCTCGAATTATACTCAATACAAAAATTGGACTATTTGTAGAATTACAATGTATTCAGCAAGATAACGCTTTTTTTTATAAGAAACGATATTTTATTAAATACCTAATAGCTTTTAATTACAGTAAGTGAACTTGTAATCCACTCACGACAAAATGCTAGACAAGACCCTAACCCTATCAATAATGCACAAGAGCCTGTATTCAGCTCGATAACACTAATCAATATGAACTGTGAACGCCTTACTTCCAGACACCCAGAAACCCTTCCATGATATGGACTTGGGATGTAGAAACCCATATTGGATGCTGGGCACTCCCCACTTATCAAGCCTAAGAGTCCTTTAACAACTTGTGAAAGAAGATAGATTTTTGAAAGTTGGTGGAAACAGACAGCTACTGGGTGGCCAGATGTTCACACGAATTGATAAATGATACCTTAATTTCTTATTCGAAAATTATCAAGTACGAGAATTTGATTCAGTAAAAAATCAGAATGAAAAATGAAAAGGTACCTCTAACACTATAACAATTAAAACCTGAGTTTCCAAAAAACAAAACAGTAAACTGGGAGAGGGAGAGCCTACTCTATTTTTCAACGTAAAACTGTAGAGAAAAGGACTTCAAGGTATTGTAGAGATATAATAGCCACAATCCAAAAAACTAGTCAGCTCATAATTGAATTTTTATTCTGGAAGAAAAAGATGGCATACCCAATGTCCTGGACGCGCACGCAAAGCTTTTCCCTCCCATTGACAGATTGTTTCTGGGAAATAAAGTCCAAAAAACTACCCACTTGAACTTGCTTCCGTTTGCGAGCATCCACAAAATCACAAAGGTAAGAAATTAATTCTCGAGTCCCTATTCTGTAAACTTCTGTTACCTCAGAAGTCACAGAAAAATAATGCATGGCTAGTGGGTGTCTTATTAAAGGACCCAATTCCAGCTCTTCAAACCGTTCAACGCCCTCACTCTCACAGATTGCCACTTCCAAATCATACAAAGAAGTAATTTTTCTAACCGCAACAAAGCAGTGTATGAAGGTATTGATCTATATGAAATGACAAATAGGCAACTAAATCAATTTATAATTCTAACAAATTGAAAAGGATGCTGATAAAGATATTTCATTCCTGGTAAGGACGTGAATCAGAAAACCCAACATTCAAACATAAAAGAAACTTATATTAATGCACCTTAAATATGAAACAAAATAGTGGTTAACTAACACAAAAAAGTCAAAATCGGTCAAGCACTCAATTTCTACCCCCATTCCATAGTTGCCAAGGGCGCAAGGCGCACCGAGGCACGCAAGGGCCATGGAGCCTGAGGCGCGCGCCTTACCGAAGCAAGGCGCACATTTTTTATTTTTTAAAAAATATATTTAACACAAATATATTATATTAAAACATAAAATAATTAAGTCACAATGTCACTTAAAACAAAAAAAAACTTAATAATTTCATAGCATGATTAAAATTCTTCAATTATCCAAATCAAATTCATCTTCTTCCATCGAATCATCAGATACCCCATAACTTTCAAACTTGTATTCTTCTTAATCTTCAAAATTTCCTTGACAACATCAATTTTTTCTTCCTATTCATCAAAATGATGTGAAAAAAATGTGAAATCGGTCTTTTTCTGGTTGTTTTAGATATAGATGTCATCATCTCGTTCTTCTGTTCAGCGTTTTCTTCTTCTGATTCCATGGTTGGTGCGTTGGGTTGCTAAGGTTTGGGTTTTGGCTCATTGTTTTAAACAAGTAATTAAAAAAATTAACGAAGACGCACTTTAATTAAAAAAATTTCACGAAGACGCGCTTTAAGCGCGCCCGAGTAAACTTCCAAAACTAGTCCAGGCGAGTGCCTAAGCTCGCCTTAGTAAATCGCTGCGCTTGGGGTCCCAAGAGTTTGGTCCTCGCCTGGTAGGCGAGAGGCGCTCACCTTTGACAATTATGCCCCATTCCACACACACACTCAATTCTTCCCGACCCACCTCCCGACCACCCAAAATTCAATCATTTAACACCCCACACGTCTCAATCTCGACCCCACTTTCTAGTTCTCCAATAAAAAATTTATTTATGTAATATTAATGAAAATAATAACAAATAATAAATTATGAAAATACAATACAAATCTTAAATCAAGTTACCCTAGTTCCCGGAAATCTATTGAAAGGTTTTGAAGATGACGATAATCAAATATGCGCAAAAATAAATTGAATATAAGAGCATATCGAAGAAAATGATATCATATCTTCGACCACCCAAATATGTTTATTTTAAATTTTAATACACAAAATATTAAATTTAAAATAAAAATCAGCAGAAAAGTATTTGTTATGAATCCACCAATAAATGTATCATAAGTTGAAAATCATTAACATTGTTGGCAAAGAACAAAAGAATTTTTATTAAGAAGAAACCTAATCTTATTTCAAAAAAATCACAAATTTTTTTAAATTTATTTAATTTCACAAACTAAAGAAGTTGCAAGTTATAACCATTACTAATTTTCACATATATTCTCACATGAAAACAATATTAATTCCACATATAATTCAACACAATAAAAGTAAAATCTTTCAAGAGTTGTACTTAACAATTCCATAAAAGTCAATGGAAATTTATAGACATTTTGGATACCAATAAACTTCTATTGAGTTTCAAAAAGTAAAAGTTGAATTCCAGGACTTTTTAAAACTCTATGAAAATTCATTTTGAATAACGCTGTACTTTAAAATCTTTAAAATTCCCTGAAACTCAACAAAAGTCGTTGAATCTCATAGATTGGATACACTCCCTTAGCTTAAAAAATAACAAACTTCTTAAAACCCGAACGAGTTATATCAAGGCTTCATAGAACATACGACGACGATGTATTCCACATAAAGATCTTCTTTTTAAGGGACCATCATAGTGTGCACACACATTCTCCAAAATTCTCAAAAACATGAAAAAGAATTTTAAAAAACCCTGCAAAAACTGAAAAATCATGAAATCAGTTGGATTCTCGTACCTTCCCCTCGGCCTCCAAGAGCCGGTTAAGAGAGGGCACTTGTTGCATTTGAAATCCCAAAGACTCCCATGACTCAGCTTTCACCGTCAACAGAGCCGCCTGGGAAACTTCCCAAGACGAAACATTCTTGTTCGACGACCATAGAGCATGGCGAGCCCTTGTCACCGCCTTATCCAGTTTCCCGATCAAATCCTTTTGCAAATCACTCTTCTTACTGATGTTACTTTTATCAATAGGATTTAGTTGCTGAGGCGGGGTTTGAAAATTATTGGTGATAGAGTTTGGCGGAACTGGGAAATTATGGCCGGGGATTTGTTGATGGATTGGGGGGAAAGGAATAGGGGTTATAAATGTGTTGAGATGAGGCGAGAAGCGAGGGTCGACGAAAAAGTTGGGATTTTGGTAGAAGCTAGGGTTCACATGAATTGGTTGCCGCTGTTGCGACGTTTGCTCCGCCCCGCGGCCGCTGCCATCTGGGCGGAAGCTTGAAGGCCGACCGTACATTAGGGATATTACCTTTGCTCAAAACGGCGAGACGACATTACCCTATTTATAGTGTGTGGCGAGAAATTTGATTGACGAATAGTTTGCTTTAAAAAGAAAAAATAAAACGAAAATCGCTGAAAAGGCAAATAATCCAATAAAATTGTTATTTATGATTTTTATATTTCAAATATTTGATTTAATTATGATATTTTATATAAAATTATAAAAAGTATTAAATTTAATAATTGAGACATAAGATTCAATAGTGTAATGTTTTTGAATTATGACGTCTAACAGTTAAATATCTATTATCAGCAAGAAAAATTGACACAACATATAAATAAATCTTATAAAAATTATATTTATATTGTTTTGAGATATATACCCTATTTACAAATATTATAAAACGGGAGACAAAAGTTTGGTATAAATAAATTCATGTTAAATTAATCTGCATAAATATTAAAATAATTAAAACTTTAATTTCCTAATTATCTAATTTTTATACATTGATTCATTCGATCAGTTATGTTTGATATTTTTTTAATCGCAAAATTTGTAATATTATTGATATTAAGAACTATCATTGGTTACTTACAAACCAATAAGAAAAATCTCCGCGTTTCCAAATAAAAAAAATCGAGTGAGAAAATAACAAAAGATGTCAGTGAATCTGTAACGACGTTCGTCATACGTCGGATGTGGTTTAAAGTTGTTTCGATGTGTTGACTCAAAGTTTGATCATTTTTATTCAAGATGCCTTTAGCATATTTTATTGATAAATTTTTAAAAATCAAAGTGCTAGTGTAATTTTAATTTTCTTTTATTTTTAATACATATTTGATTACTAGTTTAGTCATAAAAAGGAAATTTATTTATTATGATTTAAAATAAACAATATGGTGCATAATTATATTAAAAAATTTCATGAGACGGTAACAAATAAAAAAAATCAAAAATATAACACCATTTTCATCGATTTTATTAATATACTTAAATTATATATTATTAAATATAAAACAAAATTTGTTGTGAAGATCTTGCAATTCATGCAAATATTTAAAAACAAATTGTTTATAATGATATTTATTAAATTTATATTTTTCAAACCAATTCAATTAAGGGTGATTTTGGTTTAGAATAATAAATATGGCAAATTTCGTTTCAAAAAAAACCAAGTTCTTCATACAATTTTCCAAATTGTCAGAATAGTTGTAACCTTTAAAAAAATATTTTTTAACCTATAATACCATCATGATAATTGACAATAAATAACAATATATATAGCTAATTAGTTCTAGACACTAAAACATACCACAAAACTATTCAGTTCTCCTACATTACCTAATAGAATGAGTAGATCTTTTCTGAGACGGTCTTACGGATCATTGTTCGTGAGACGAGCCAATCATGTTCATATTTTCAATAAAAATAATATTTTTATCATAAAAAGTAATACATTTTAATAAAGGATTCAAATAGAATTTTCGTATCACAAATTGATCCGTGAGAGTCGTGAGTTTTTGTGTTTTAAAATAGATATTCTATAATTTTCTTTGAGGGTTTCAATTTTTGTACTCCCGTTTATCTTAATTGGAGGTGATTATTTACCTCAAATTTTTTTATTATAATTATTTTATGAACAAATTGTGGTTGAAGTTGATAAATATTACGGAAGACCAAGTGAATTAAAAACTTCAAAATATCAATTAAATTTGTACTTGGATGAATTATTTCAAATTTGTTGATTAAATATATTTTTATTATTTTAAAGAAGCAATATCATAAACTTCATATTCATCTGATGTGTGTGTATATAATGTGTTCATATTAATTATAATAAATTTAAAACTAGTCTATAATGAAGACATTTGAATTTAATTCTATTTTACGTAACTAATATATAAATAAAACATTAATGTAAAATTTGATATTTTATTTTTTGTTAACAATAAAACCATAATCGAAATTTATGAACTTCATACCCTTCTTCTCAAATACAAGCTAAAAGTATCAAGGCCGTTAGAGTATGAAAAGTTGAAATGAAGCGTTAGCAGCAATCATAGAATACAACAAATCATGTTCTATGTAAAATTACAAACGATTTTTTTAGAATAATATTATTTTTGTTTTTTGAATTGTTCGATACACCCCCAAAAAAATAGAAAGAAAATATAAGAAATTTTGACTTAGTATATGAGCATAAATATACGCGCTACCGTACATGTATACACAAGTCCTAAAGGGAGTCATCACTATGTTACTTTGAAAGGGAGTCGAGGAAAGCAACGTTGATCTCCTTGAAAGTGCTGAGACAGAGTTATTTGACTGGAGGAAGCTGAACCAACTGCTGTAGCTGGTGGACAACGTGTGACATTCTAGGACGCATAGACGGTACATGCTGAGTGCAAGAGTATACAAGGTCCACTACTTTCTGCACAGTTCCAGCTTCAGGAATCACAGAAGATGAAGATGAAGACGATGATATAAGAGGATCCAACAGCTCGAGATATCGATGAGATTGCACCAGTGGTGTAGCCCACTCAAATATACTTTGCCAACCAACAGAATCAACCGCTTGGGCAGGTCTACGCCCGCTGACAATTTCAAGCAAAAGCACCCCGAAGCTGTAAACATCACTCTTTGTTGTCTGCTCGTTTCTGTAGACAAACTCTGGAGCAAGATATCCATGAGTTCCACCAGCCATTACTCGTCTCTCATGCATTACCTCCCATGGAACGAACTTTGAGAGACCAACTCCCATAAGATGTGCGCCAAAGTCCTCATCAAGAAGTACATTACTTGCACGGATATCACGATGCACAACCTGTGGTTTCACTTTGTCATGGAGGAACCTGTTAATGGTTGAACAAAATGAGAATGCAGGGAGACACATTCCTCGCCCAAATTCCAGCAAGTATTATTGCAAGATTAAGATTAGGTGACAAAGCAGAAATATCGTAAAAAGAGCTTGATTCAACGCTTTCACGTTTTTTTTCCGGAATTGATATTCTCGATTTTGTTTCCCCCTACATACTTAAAAAAACGTCAGCCCAAAAACCTGCAGTGCTCAAAATGGACATATGCTCGGAAACTGAATAAATAACTTCACATGATTATCATACTAGAAAACTATCAGTTCGTTCCCTGAAAATTGCTATAGATAAACAATTTTCATCAATAAGGTGTTGCGACTGGTGGTAAGTCTGTGTGAGTGCATAATGGATGGCGAGTGCAGGCTTAGTTGATGGTAAAATTGAGACAGATTATCAAGCGAAATGACAAATATTGCATTCTTTCACGGACACCTTGAGGCAAAACAAACATAATTTAAGGGCACGAAACACTCTGTATGATATGGCTTCTAAAAAGAATCAGACACAATACATAGACGTCTATAATCACAATAGTGAATCACTTATTTGGAAAACAAAAGTGAAGGGACACATCAGATCTTAAGAAGCTTTTGTGTGGCTGAAAAGGAGCCTCTATAAGAATGCTAAGATGGCATGAACCAAACTGATTTCAAGAAGGTTACTTACGCAATCCCTTGAGCAAGGCTTGTGGCAACTTTCATTCTCATTGCCCAATCCAAAGTCCGAGCCCCTCTGGGAATATGGTGTAGCCATCTGTCTAATGGTCCATTCACAATAAACTCATACACAATATAACGCTCACCATGGTCATAGCAACATCCTTTGACAGCCACCAAGCTTGAATGATGTAATCTTGCAACACGTCCAATCTCAGAATAGAACTCCTTTTTCCTCTGAAAGCTAGATCTCTTCAACCTTTTAACTGCTACTCTTGACCCATCCGGAAGAACTCCACTATATGTGCCCCCCGTTTTGGCATCACCCATAAGGCGGTTTCCTTCACTAAAATTCTTGGTAATAGTCTTCAGTTCCTCACGGGTAAACACTCTCCATGATGGAGGAACTAATGCCAATTCTGCTGGATTGGCCAGCTTGCGAGATCTTTTACGCTTCTTATTACGCCTATATACAAGAAGCCATATCACAACAGCCAGGGTTGTGAAGAAAATCAAACCACTAACAACAGCAAGAATGATAAGATATTCTTGGTGGCAGTGCATGTGATGACAGTTGTTCTCTGAAATGTAAAAAGTATACGAGCATTAATTAAATCAGCTTGGAATGGTAAGAACATTTGGGGAGAAAAATAAGACAGCACCTGAACATCCTGTTAGACCAAGTAAAATTTAATTCCTGATACTTATAGAAATATAACGCACCTATATTGCGCATGCACAAGAAGGCATGTGATGTATTGCATCTCTGAGCCAGAAGAGACGATGTCCCATTGGTAATCAATGTGCACATAGCTGAAAAATTACTGCTGATACAAGATATATTGGTACAACCGAACTGGATTGGCATGCTAGGACTAAGAGAGTCATTCCAGTAAGATATTTTATCTGACCATTTCCAAACTCCACCAAGTGTGTTATTGTCTTTTCTTCCACCAACCCAGCATCCCATGGAATTTTCAGCACACAACTTTTGAAGCATGACAAGTTCTTTAGATGAAGTAACTGACGCAAGGTGTCCATTATAAGACCTGCAGTGGTTCTCAGATTCATCCCACGATGCACCATTTGCAACATGTTTATAACACTTGGTGTTAATAGGGTTGCCAATCCAACCAGAAGGGCATGACACTGCCAAATAAACTAATAGTTTGTCATAGACCAACCAACATGTAGAGAAGGAAACCTCAAACAAATAGGTGTTTATTTGATAAGAGACCGAGTTCATAATCAGGATATTCAGTATCCACTAACCTTTGGTGAGAGTTTGGTTCTGAAAAGGTGGCGATAAAGATACATTAAGCGACTCATTAAAGCCCTAAGAAGAAATAAAATAAAGAAAAATGAAACATGAATTAGTACGAACAACATCCAAATATAGTTCTCCACCATAAACCTAAATATAAGATTTTATTAAACAGTAAGCTCACCGATGAGGTTGATGCCCTGAATATAACAAGTAGGAGACAAGAAGCAAGTAGGGAAAGAAGGTGTGAATGAATTGTAGGCTTGAAACCCATCCTCACCATTCAAGCAACCCTGAAAAACAAATTTGAGAAATTGTTAACACTCAAAGATAATCAAAACTCTGTTTTTTATTTTATCTTTGTGCATATTGGACGCAACTGATTTGGTCCAAAATCATATCTGATTATTTTCGGCATCATCTACGATCCATAACATTTCTGTGCAGGGACAAATTTTCATTTGAATCATTGGGAAATCTTGTTTCCTTTTGGGCTTTTTTTGAGCCTCAAAACTCTTATAACAAACAATTGTCATAAAACGCCTACTGACTTCGCGGAAAAAAATTATATGCAGAGTTGTTCACTCTCATTCATCTCAGTAAGTTTATCGGCTGAAAAGTATATCTTACCTAGTCAAGCAATTAAACCAAAAGAAACATTATTTCTCTTTCACAAACTCAGCCTTTCGACCTTGTCAAGCACAATCCAGCTATAAAATGTGCTAACAAAGGGCCAAAGAACCGAGCTTTGTTGCAATTAAAAAGTTCACTTTATACACATAAATGTCCAAAGTACTGAGTAAATAAACGACAGAATAAAGGAAATCAAAGTATTTACTCACTGTCAAAAACCCACAGGGACCTAAACATCATATTTAAGCAAAACCACAAAGAGAAGACAAACACCTCAGCACAACATTCATCTTCATCACACAAAAATCCCATGAACTAAATTCAAATATCCACGCTGCCAAAACTTCAATCATGAACTCCCCAGAACAAACCCCAAAAAATTACAAATTCAGGAACTACACTGTTTCTTCTCTCGGAACCAAATAAACAAACACAAATCGAAAAATATATCAGACTAGGAAAATTACAAACAAACGCATATAAACGAGAGAAGGAGATAGAGAAATCACCTAAGATGAGATCTGAAAATACAGCGGTAAACGAGAAATGGCAAGAATTGAAGAAAGCGTGATGAACTTTCAAGAGTGGACTGGGACGGACTACATTTATTGGTTGTAGGTAGGCTGTGGGTACGAGTATTCATTGCAAGTCTGCAAGGCACCGCTGCCCCCCACATTTTTTCCCCGGCTTCACACAGTAAATAATATACTGTTGGCAGATGGAATGGAAATGTGATGTCAGCATAAATTTTTAACATTAAATTAAAAAAATTAAAATATATAATAAAGGTAGTGATACTCTATATAAATATAAAGATTGGTTCCAATAGGTTAGTCCTCGAATTTATTATATGTTTGAAATCATAAAAGAAACCGTTAGAAAGAGGTCAGAAGGGTCCCGGCGTAGTGCTTCCGACGCTTAAGTCAGATACTGCGAATAGAATGAGAGAACAGCTAAAGGTACTGCTGAAAATCAATATAGTGAATGACTGATTAGACTCTCAAACCTGATATTTATAGGAAAATGCCTGAGATCCATCATGAGTTTTCTACTTTGATTAAGGATGGACCGAAGATTTTGGACCTGATCTTTATGGACTCAATTCATAGGATATCATGTTGTATATTAAATTCATATGTTTTTACAATAACATTCTCTCGTACTTTGAAAATGCTGAATAATAGCTTAATTATCAACTGTATAAAAAAATTTTGCTCAATGTATTATGTCAAACTGTCATTTACTATATCATCTCTCCACTTATTAGGAAGTGAGATTTTGATGATTTTCCTCGCTGAAAACATCATCTTTACAATTGCAGTTGCAACGAATAATAGCAATGCTAACTCCAAAAATAAATATATCGAATGTTACAATGAATGTGTCTTCCATTGAATCATCTTTGTAGCAAGCTCGTTAATCCTTGCACCTCATATAATCGATTGTTAATTCTCATGTCAAAAATAAACTTATCAAGAGAGAAATTGGTTAAATAACATCGATCAAGTCTTTTTTTAAGAAAATAACCTCCTCAAGTGTATTTGAAATACACTTGAGAAGATTATTTTCTTAAAAAAAATTTTGACCGAAGTTAAAAAAAATACCACACTTATAAAGATGGAGCTCATGATGCATTAACTCCATCCGGGAGAAATCGCATGGATAAAGTGAGCAAGCTCAAACAATTTTCCGTTGTTTATAAAAGCAGAAAAATGCATACGATGAATCAAAACAAGTCATACATAACAACTACTTTTCAATGTTCACCTCGTTGGGGATGATGGGTACAAGCCTAATATAATTATTTAATCCGACTCGATGAATTATCTGTTAGATTAATAAGAATAAGCTCAATTTAATAAGCTAAATTCAATTAGTTATTTGTTTAGTTTTAACATTATTGAGGCTCAAAATTTGGATTGTGTTTGCGAGAAAGCTCAAACCCATTAAACACTTCTAAAAATCTATAAATAGAGGAACTACCACACAATTCAAGGTATGCTCTCAATTTTTATAAAAATTCTTTAGTTCTATGAGTTTTCTTTGAACTGCTTACTGACTTGAGCGTCAGAATATCTACGTCGGGAACTCCCGACACCCACTTAACGAGTGTTCGTGACATAGGTGACGTCCCGCAAATCAACTGTATACTGTCTACGTGGATCCATTTGCCATCCAGGTAAGCTCATTTACGGGCAAAGTGGACCAGTTTACTAACCAGTCAAATATCGTGTTCTTAGTCTACGCGGCTCGTTTATTTTAGCAGCATCAGGGGAGATTAACAAGTCACGGCAGCGATTGAAAACAAAATACGAAAAGAAGAGACGCACACACACATGTTTTTGGAAATAAATGAGAGCATAAATAATCGAGAACTGAGAATTAAGAACAGAGTGTTTGTTTTGTTTTACTAAAACAATCATTTTTATTTTGTTATTATTATTTTCTTTTGAATTTTAGAAGATATATTATATATAATACTTTTTTTTTGGGTTTACAGATAATGTAATTTTACGTATAAAGCAATGTATATTTTGATTTTTAAAGGGAAAAAAAATTAATTACATGCCGGTGTTAATATATTTTCCAATGTTAAAATATTTTTTGGGTTCATAGAATAGTGCTACGTGTTAAAAAGATAAATGTAACAATTGTAATAATTATTTTAATTAAAAGATAAATGTAACAATTGTAATAATTATTTTAATTAAAAGAACAATTGTAATAATTATTTTAATTAAAAGAACAATTGTAATAATTATTTTAATTTTGCCTATTTTCTTCTATTACCGATGGTAAAGTGCATTGACTAAGGAACGTTGATTAAAGGGATTGGTCGGTCAATAGCAAACGGTTAAAAGCCAGCACTGATATTTAATGTTTCCGTCGCTATTCGGATGGTTCGCCAAAATTGATGCACCTAAATTCATATATTTTAGTTGCATGGCGTAAATATGTCTCTTAATTGAAAATGGAACAACTCTTCAATAATTGTGTAGAATTTAAATTTATTAAATGAATGATAAACTTAATTTGATGGGTTTCATCTATGTTCCTCCATCCANTTTTTTTTTTTTTTTTTTTTTTTTTTTTTAACATGATTGAGTAGGCTAAGTTTGAAAGAAATAAGGGGAAATGTTGTAAAAAGTCGCAAATGATCACGTGTAGTAAAGTTCGATTTAGTTTTTGATTTAATGTAGTCAGATATATTTTTTTACCCTGAGTTGACTAATTCGATAAACCAAAGAAATTGCTCAAATCAACATTTTTGGAATTGTCGTTATCTTAATTTGATTCGTAGATACTCCATAACGTGTTTATATGTACGATCGAGTATTTGCTGTTTTACCAAAAGTTATAGCTGGCTGGTGATAATGGTGCAACTCAAATTTTTTAAATCGCACATCAGCTTAAACACCACGGTTCGATCGCTCTTTCAGCACGAATAATTATTGTATTCAACATTATATGACATCTTTAAGATATAAGATAGTCTAATTAACATCAATATCTACTCTGACACTTGGTGAGATATTGATCATCATGGTTTGAGATCTCATCATTAGTTGGAAAATGGTCTTCACTAGTCGACATATTACTAAATTTTGGTTTTAAAAATGGAAACATAGTTTTCTTCTTGGCTCCTTGAATTTCAATCAGAAAAAATTAAACAACATTTTAAGTATTGAAAAAAAACATGTAATTGTGAATGACTAATTCATATAACTATCACATACTTATCTCATTTGTTTATATAACTAAAGTAAAAAAAATAAAAATTCTTAAAATGCAGTATTTAGCTTTACAAGATGGGGTAATGCCATTAATTAGTCATACAATGCAACGAAATATGTACATGTGAAATGGTGAAACAATAATTATATTTCATTTAACTCTCACATGAAAAATAAATTAAATTTAATCATTTTAACGTAGTTGTTTAAACTTTAAAATTATGTGTGAGCTAAATTAATGATAATAATGTCAAAATTAAAAATATATTTTACAATGACATCATATAAACCATTTGAGAGAGGGTATTTATTTCAATTCTGAGGTCTAAATCTGTAAATGTTAAATTTAGAAGGACCACGATGCGATTAAAAAGAACCAGTCACATGACGCTTATATATATATATATATAGTGTCGTTTCTAAGGATATATATTATGCAAGCTTTGTTCCATCAAGCCATGTGGTTTTGAGAGTACTCTCCCATACTCCAAAATTCCTTCCCACAAATTATTCCAAAATAAAATTTTACCATTTTGTTATCTTCTTACATATATATTGTTCGAATTGGTGGTCCACTTGGTTCATGGATATTGATTTCTGGTTTACAATCTGGGGGTGGATTATCTTGGCCGTCACCATATCATGTCACAAACCAGCACAAAAAATTTCACTCTTGTAATTTTGATGCTACTTTTGATTGTTTTTCCAGCTCTATCGGAGTCTACTTCGATTTCGGGAGGAAGAATTCCCCGGCAACATTCTACAGCAGGCAGTGAATCCTCCTCCGTGATGAGGCTGCACCGAATGAAAACTGGTGTTGGTCGTAGAAAAGGTGCGCCGCCTCTTTCCAAGAAAGACCCGAATGGAGATCGAGAGTTTCATGCTGCTGCACACGAAGTCCCGAGCGGTCCCAATCCCGAGTCTAATTGATTATTATCATAATCGGCAAGATTATTGAAATTGTGAGTATATAATATGGCTTTTCTATACTGTTGTTTAGATGTTATAAACTGGATGCATAGAAAGCTGCGGAGTTACTGATAAACTTGAGTGAGCCTCACCCCTTCAAGGGCACTAGTCTCTTGTAGTTTTGAATTCCTCTTGGACTTTGGAAATGGCTACAAACAGATCTGTATCGATAATGTGTCTCTTTTGGCTGCGTTGATTCCAAGAAAGATAACTAGCCAGAGACATGTTAGGAGCTCTGTGATTCTTGGTGGAGTCGAAGTGGGATCATACCAGCTCTAATGCATCGACTCGTCCGATTTCATGAGTTTTCTTTGACAACTTACTACAAGTCGAAGGTGGTGTTTGTCGTCAGTATTTCTCCAGGCCTTTGATATGTATGCTCGAATCAAAAAAAAAGTTATACCCAAATATCTGTCTCTACTTGTGATTCTACATGTAAATATATGTGCATACATGAATGAGGTAATGAGCCATGTTTCACTAGTTTTTATGTATTAAATTTCCTTAAAATTAACATTGAAACTACTCAAAATCAACACTAAATTTGGGGAAAAAAATCTAGCTAAGGACATTTATTTACTTGTACACAAAACAATTTGATGGAAAAATTCATGAATGTCATGTGAAGTGTGATTGGGCACCACCTGGCAATGGCAGTGATTCAGAAAGGTGAAAGGTCAATGGATGAGTTTCAGTGGGGGCTTATTTGTTTGGAGTCTTGCGCTTGTCGTGTAAACGTATGGGTCCAAAATTAGGACGTAGGGGTCGAGGGTGTCAATCATACTAGCTATCTACCAGCTGGCACTAATTATATTTTCAAATTAAAATAATACATGGTATAAATTTTATTTATAAATATAAATAATATTGAAGTGAGTGAGACAAATAATTTAAATATGTATTATGTAATTTTTTTTAAAAAAAATAAATAAATTTTTAACTATGGTAGAGTTTTTCTGAAATTTCTTATTAAAGAAAGGAAACTGTGTTATTTTTATCCACTTTTTTTTTAGTGTTGCAAAAACAAATTTTGTGAATTCTCCCTCCACAAATATAGATAGACACACTAGTGGCGAATTAACCAAAAATATTTTGTCTACTCATTAAAGATTGGGTAGACGATTTTCTCAATCGCAACAATTTTTCTTTTATGTGGATGAAGATAGTATGAGCTAAATTATAAGTTAATTTAAAATAATAATTTGATTTGTGATTATGAAGTGATCACACCAATATGCCGAACGTAGTTATTAATAGTTATATTCTTAATAAGATAGTAAGATATACAATGTAAAATAGTTAAAATAAGTTATTTTTGTAATTAGGAAAATTTAGTTACTATAATAGTCAAGTTCTTATATGAAATAATTATACATACATATATAACTATTAACCTTTAAAATATAGTTTTATATTTGAAATGAAAAATATATTATATTGGTTTCTAAGATATACTTTATTCCTTGAAATAATATTTTGTGTGAAATATTTAATTAATGGTTTTGCCTTTCTAGATACGAGATAATTATGATAAGGATTTTATTATATATTATTATTGTTTAAAAAGAATTTATTTCTAATAAAACTCTTGGTTTTCATATCTCGTAGGATTTCTGTTGGGTGCTATAATTGTCCATGTTTGGTAGAGCGATCGAACCGTGGTGCTTGAGCTGCTGTGCGGTTTAAAAGATTTGAGTTGCACCATTACCACTAACTATAACTTTTGGTAAAGCGGCAAGCGTTCGGTCCTACAATCGGTATCAGAGCCAAGGTCACGGGTTCGATTCCCATTGATTGTAAGGAGTGCAATTATTTAGAGGGAGATTGTTGGATGCAATAATTGTCCCTGCTTTGTAGAGCGATCGAACCGTGGTGCTTGAGCTGCTGTGCGGTTTAAAAGATTTGAGTTGTACCATTACCATCAGCTATAGCTTTTGGTAAAGCCGCAAGTGCTCGGTCCTACAATTTCTTTTTGAGATAAAGGAAGCTATAAATAAGAGAAGCAAACTAAGGAAAAAGACTTTTGCTTCTTGGACTTTGGACGCTTGGCTTCTCAATTTCGTTTACTTTTCGTGGCTGCGTATCGTTTGCATTTTTGCAAGCCGTCAACTTTAGAGAAAAATAATTCACAAGGCCGTTGCTGCTTTGAAGAGTGTTGTTTTACGTGTTGTCGTGATTGTTGAAGAAATTTGCAGACAACACGCGTGGAATTGTTGGCTGAACATCACATTTTTATTGCTCAATAGAGTTACATACATGTAACGATTGGATAAGGACTCTTCTGACAAAATAAAAAATATGTAATCCCCATAGTGTATGAGACAAATGTATGCATTTCGATTATGGTCCAGATACGTCGTGGTATGGGATCATTTGGACTCTGGTTATCGAATGATTGAACAACCGGATTTTACGAATGTTTCGAGGAGAGAACAGGGCCTGGATTTTTCATTTTTTAGTCCAACCAAAGCCAACCATCGATTACTCAGTTTTTGGCACTGTGTTTTACTTTTTTGAATATTTTTTATTTTGGTTATTTGTTTTCTCAACGTGTTGAGGAAATTAGTTTTCGTTAAAATTACTAGTGTTGGTTTTTTAAACTCGAGTTATTTTCTAGTGATTATTTGCCCCGAGTAAATACTTGCGCATAGTTAATTCTGAGTTAATTTGATTTAAGTTATTTATTTGTGTGTTATATTATTCTGCTGCGTGTTGTCACTAGGTGTTACAACATATGAGACAATATTTTAATCTGATACACATAAAACTTTTTATAGTTTTATGTTAAACAGAATATACCTCCAACTTACAATATTTATATTTATATGCAATAATTTTTGAGTATGTCTATTGTGAAACGGTCTCACGAATCTTTATCTGTAAGATGAGTCAACCCTAACGATATTCATAATAAAAAATAATATTCTTAGCATAAAAAATAATACTTTTTCATGGATGACCAAAATAAGAGATCTGTCTCACAAAATACGATCCGTGAGACCGTCTCACACAAGTTTTTACCATAATTTTTTATACAAAATGTAATGAAATTAGAGCGTATGGGGTGTGTTGTTTGGTTTTTGACATAAGTTGGTGAAGATTATGGATTTGAGCCCTAATTTCATGTCAAATCTATATATACAATCTTCGAGAGCTTACTCAAGCCCATGTTGGACATCTAAGAGAAGACAATGTCTATTCAAAATGCACTTCTTAATCATATTCCATATATGAACTGAAATGCTTGATATATGATCTTCTGGAATACATATTTCGAAAACTCGGGCCTCCGATGAACTCTTGATGTAATTTGAAGCTGAACAGGAAAAGTATATTAACTCCCTGTAAGCATGTCAGGGGACCGGAATCGTGATTAGAGTAGCATCCATGACAACTGAATCCATCTACAATTTCTTGCAACAAGAATTGGCTGCCATGAAACCTTTGCTTGGAGTTTCACCCTATTTCTAGACACATTAAAAATCAGGTAAAAGGTAATTCGCGCAGACGATTTTTTCTGAATTCGAGTTGCGCAGGCTTTTATCTTTAATGATTAAAGTTAGTTACTCGAGCTATATTCAACAGCCTCTTTTTTTCTGTAATTCTGGGCTTTGCAATACAGCATGAATCAAGCTCGGTAACTCGGTTTAGTTTCAAATAATCGCGAATTCGAGCTTTTAATTGGTTTGAGAATATATTAAGTGTGACTCGAGTTTTATAATTTTGGATATGAATCGAGTAGTGTTCAATCCGAGTCGAAATTTTCCCCGGTATTACATACACTCGATAACATATATTAGACCCTTCTAAATTTTTTGCCACTACACAAAAAACAACTCCCCCATCTCTGGGAGGAATGATCAGTTTTTAATTCCTTACGTTAATTTTCTGTCTAAAGTGAAAATTATGCGAATAAATGGGATACTGTATAAAGAATTGATAGGTTAGAAGAATTTAAAAGTTGTATATGTTGGGTACAATAATTGTCTCTACTTGGTAGAACGATCGAACTGTGGCCAACTATAGTTTTTTGTAAAGCGACAAGCGTTCGGTCGTACAGTATAGATGATCCATATGTAAATTAGAAGCCTAAAATTTTGAAAATACTTGATTAAAAAGATGGATTTAGTTTTTTTTATCAGTCAAACGCTTCTCTCAATTCAAATTATCTGAAACTTCATTGATAAACAACATTTTATTTTTGGTTTCTCGTCATGTGCAATAAATCACTCAGTCTCCCAAGAAGTATCAAGCTTCCACTTGGACCTGTCATAGCTTATGTAAAACCCTACATCGTCAACTTTCCAGTACACGGCTGCTTGGTTTTTATCCCGCTTCGGTACGTACGGATCGAACGCAGCAAACTCCAAGCCAAAATAAGCCATGGAGATGTAAGAATGACTTTTGATACCCCATGGATAAGCCCATCAAGATCAGGCCCAGACTGCCGGCCCATCTCTAAGGCCCACAGGTGAAGGGCCCATGAGCAGCCCAGGTATTCTCCTATAAATATCAGGTTTGAGCGTATGATTATTCATTCACTATATTGTTTTCAGCAGCGCCTTTAGCTGCTTCCCCCATATATCCTCAGTCTCTGACTTGAGCGTCGGAGTGGCTACGCCAGGACACCCTCCTGGCCCCCTTCTAACGGTCTTATTTGTGATTTCAGGCTCAGGACAATTTCAAAGCCTGCGTCTGGATTAGTGACACTCGCCGGAATCGGACCCTAAATTTCCCGTGATATCACTTGGCGCCGTCTGTGGGAAACTTTGAGCTGAGACGTAGAGATGGTAGGAAGAGGAGGAAACAGGAGAACTAACTCGGCATTGTCGCGTCCTTAGATGGGGCGTGAACAATCCCATGCTGAGACGAGACAGGAACAACCGCGTCTTGAGACGCAGCGAGAAGAACCTCATCAGGAGGCAAGAGTTGAACCACCTCGTCACGAGACAAAGGCCGAGCAACCCCGTCCTAATGAAAATGTGGGAAACTTGACCCTGGAGCAATTGGGCCAGTTTATTACCCGGACAGTGGACGAGGCCATGAAAAGAAACCAAGTATCTATGTTCGCTGAAGAACAGGCCACTCGCCAAGAGCGAGAAGAAACTGCTGAAGGCCATCAGAGTAGAGTTGAAGAGACGCAGCCCCCCCCAAGTGGGGAGAATAGTGAGATGGGAGAGATGTGGAATGAAATACGGATGTTGAGGCAACAATTGGGAAGTAGAGCGCCGGCACCCAAAAGAGAAAGTCCTTTTTCGCTTGCCATTCTGGAGGAAGGACTTCCCTTGAGTTTCTGACAATCAAATGTTGGAGAATATGATGGACATACCGATCCAGAAGAACATTTGGGGAGATTTGAAAATGCGGCTCTGTTGCATCAGTATACAGATGGAGTGAAGTGCAGGGTGTTTTTGGGCACGTTGGTGAGGTCAGCCCAGCAGTGGTTTAACACCTTGCAGCCCAACTCCATAAGTTCTTTTGAGGACTTTTCAGCTGCCTTCTTGCACTGATTTGCTAGCAGCAAGAGGCACCAGAAAAATTATTTGAGCCTGTTCGTGATGAAACAACAGGAATCTGAGACTTTGCGAGAATTTGTCCAGCGTTTTAACAATGCAGCGCTGGAGATACCATCGGCTACCCCGGACATCATGATAAGTGCCTTCACCCAAGGCTTGAGAGGAGGGGAGCTTTTTAAATCACTGGTCAAGAAACCTCCGTCGACCTATGATGACTTGCTGGCTCGTGTGGAGAAGTATGTAAATCTAGAGGATGCCCAACGATATAGAAGGATGGAGCAGCGGCCCGTGGGAAGTAGGATGGAGGGGGGAGAGAGAGGAAGTAGGAAGAGAAGTTCAGGGGAGAAGGAGGAGGACAGAAATAGAGGTAGAAGACAATTCTCATCACATGTTCCTCTGAACAGGAATCGCGAGAAGGTAATGGAGGTGAGGGAGCTAGAGGGAAGGTGGGAGAAGTTGCAGAGAGCGGAGAGCGGTGTTAGGATGCCTCCGACGGACAGACAAGATGGATCCTCATCCGGGGACCGACCGAAACCTCGCCCGTCTCCTAGGCGAGGTCGAGGTCCTCCTTGGATCAACCAAAGGGTCGGAGAGCCGAGAAGAGAAGGGCGGGGTCAGGATGTTCCTCGGGAACCTGTCGAGTCGAGGAGGAGAGCAGATGAAGATAACCACCCCACGAGAGGAATGATTCACATGATCTCGGGGGGTGCTACTGATGGAGACTCTGGGCGAGCTCGGAAAGCACATGGGAGGAGGTTGGAGAATTTTGAGATATCCAGGGGTGCAAACTTACCCCAAGATCCTGTCATCAGCTTCGGGCCGGAAGACCTTCGAGGTATCGTGGCTCCTCATAACGATGCCTTGGTGGTGACGACCACTATTGCCAACTACGATGTGGCAAGGATCTTCAATGATAATGGGAGCTCCGTAAATATATTGTTCAAGAACATGTTGGATCAGATGAAGGTGGAAGGGTTCGAGTTTGATTCGGTCTCCACTCCTCTGTATGGGTTCGCAGGACATGCCATTCCGCCGCTGGGTCAAATTACTCTTCCCCTATCTTTGGGGCGCGACCCTCGGCGGATAACAAAGATGATAACATTTACTGTGGTGGACACCCCATCCGCTTATAATGGAATTGTGGGGCGACCAGCCCTAAAGGATTTCAGAGCTGTAGCGTCCACGTATCATCAGAAGTTGAAGTTTCCTGTAGGGAAGGATGTTGGAGTCTTATGCGGGGACCAGAGGGTCGCGCGTCGGTGTTATGAGGGGATAGTGAAAGAAGAGGGGAAGAGGGCGCGTGTGGAGGTCAATATGATCAGAAGGGGGCGAAGCGAGTTGCCCGTAGTAGTGAGGGAGGTTCATGAGGTGATGGATGAGAAGCCGGAGATCGTGGCATTGGGGCCCGATAAGAAGACGCTAAGGATAGCCCCTGACCTTGACCCAGAGATCAGGGATGAACTCATTACTTGTTTACATGCTAATCTCAGCGGGTTCGCTTGGTCAGCCCAAGAGCTCACAGGGACGAGCCCCGATGTAGCAGAACACCGATTAAACATTTTACCAAATTCTCATCCCGTGAAGCAGAAGAAAAGACACTTCGGGCCCGAGAAAGATATAGTTATAAAAAAGGAGGTGGGAGAGTTGCTCAATGCTGGGCACATTCGAGAGGTACAGTTTCCTACTTGGCTCTCGAATGTCGTTCTTGTTCCGAAGAGTTCAGGGAAGGGGAGGATGTGTGTGGACTTCAGATATCTCAACAAGGCATGTCCTAAAGATTGTTATCTTTTGCCTCGGATAGATCAATTGGTGGACTCCACAGCTGGACATCAGTATTTGTGCATGTTGGACGCTTATCAAGGGTACCATCAGATTCCCTTGGCTGTGGAGGATCAAGATAAAGTGAGTTTCATCACCTCTGAAGGAACTTTCTGTTACGTGGTCATGCCCTTCGGACTCAAAAATGCCGGAGCCACGTATCAGCGATTGATGGATAGAGTCTTTTTTGAGCAGGTGGGAAGGAATGTCGAAGTGTATGTTGACGACATCATGGTAAAATCAAAAGACTCAGCCCAGCTCATACCAGATTTGGTGGAAACCTTTGCCACCCTCAGATCCTACGGGCTGAAGCTGAATCCTCAAAAGTGTATCTTCGGGGTGAGGAGTGGAAAGTTTTTGGGTTAGATGGTGACAGAGAGAGGGATTGAGGCTAACCCCGAGAAGGTTCGAGCTATCCAAGACATGGGTTCTCCCCGAGGACCGAATGATGTGCAGAAGTTGACGGGGAGGATCGCAGCGTTGGCGAGGTTTATCTCGAGGTCTGCTCACATAAGCTTACCGTTCTTCCGGACTTTGCGGAAGGCGAAAAAATTTGAATGGGGTCCGGATTGCGAGAAGGCTTTCACAGAATTGAAGGAATATCTTGCCGAGCTTCCTGTCCTGGCCAAGCCGGCAGCTGGTGAGCCTTTGTGGGTATATTTATCTGCCACTGAAGGAGCTATGAGTTCGGTCCTTGTCAAGCTAGATGGATCCGTTCAACAGCCGGTTTACTATGTTTCGCATGCACTCAAAGGGGCAGAGATCAGATACTCAGGGTTGGAAAAATTGGCTTTGGCTTTGGTGATGACAGCAAGACGTTTGAGGCCATATTTCCTATCTCATCCAATTGTGGTACTCACCAACAGTCCATTGGGGAAGATCTTAACTCATTCAGATATGTCTGGTCGTTTGGTCAAGTGGACTACTGAACTGGGAGAGTATGACATCCAGAATGAGCCGAGAACAGCTATTAAAGCACAAGCCTTAGCCGATTTTCTTGCTGAGACCGTGCATCAAGAAAATGAGGACCCTTGGAAAGTATACGTGGATGGTTCATCTTCGAAGGAGGGAAGTGGGATGGGAGTGGTACTGATTTCACCGGCTGGGGAGGAGGTGAAGTTAGCGTTAAGGTTGGACTTTCGAGTATCCAACAATGAGGCAGAGTATGAAGCTGTGTTGGCAGGACTTCGAGCAGCCAGAAACGTGGGAGCTACCCGGGTACTTATTTTTTCTGACTCACAGCTGGTAGCACAACAGATGAAGGGAATGTATGATGTGAAAGATGAAAAACTCATTGAGTATGCTCAAGAAGTGGACAGAGTCAGAGAAAAATTTGCAGAGATTACATTTTAACAGATTCCCAGGAAAGAAAATGAAAAGACGGACACTCTAGCCAAAATGGCTGGAACACTGGGAAGTTGGAAGACTAGAGATGTGGTATTCCAAGTTGAACTCACACCTCACCCGAGTTCACCCGCAGTTGAACAGGGGGAGGAGGATTGGAGGACTGGCATAATTGATTACCTGAAAGAGGGAAAGCTTCCTGATAACCCTCGCGAAGCTCGTAAGTTGAAGACAAAATGTTCGTGTTATGTGATGATCGGAGAAGTGTTGTATAGAACGTCTTTCGCAGGGCCGCTTCTTCGATGCTTGAGTTATCAAGAGGCTGATTATGTACTCCGAGAAGTTCATGAGGGGTGCTGTGGAAATCACTTGGGGGCTTATGCGTTGGCAAGGAAGGTGTTGCTAGCCGGTTATTCTTGGCCCTCAGTGCTGCATGATGCTCAAGAGATAGTGATGTCTTGTGATAGTTGTCAACGTCATGCCCGGTTGCATCACCGGCCGACCGCGATGATGAAGGCTATCACGGCCGCTTGTCCTTTTGACCAGTGGGGAATGGATATTGTGGGGCCTTTTCCTATAGCTCCTGCTCAGAAAAAGTTCTTATTGGTGGCAGTTGACTATTTCTCGAAATGGGTGGAAGCAGAGCCGTTGGCAAGAATCACTGAGAGTGACGTTCTGAAATTCTTATGGAAGAATATAGTGTGCAGATATGGGGTGCCTAGAAGATTGATATCTGATAATGGGAGACAGTTCCAAGGGGCTAAGATCCAAGCTTGGTGTAAAGAGATGAAGATCCAACAAGTCTTTACATCTGTAGCTTATCCGCAGAGTAATGGGCAGGTGGAGGTGACTAATCGGACGCTGGTGCAGGGTCTGAAAGTTCGACTTGGCAATGCTAAGGGAAATTGGGTTGATGAGCTACCAAGTGTCTTATGGGCATAGCGAACCACCCCAAGAGAAGGAACCAAAGAAACTCCTTTCAGTTTGGTCTATGGTAATGAGACAGTGCTCCCAGCTGAGATTGGGTTGGAATCAGCAAGAATAATGTTTTATGACGAAGACAATGGTGCGAGACGCGCCACTGACCTTGATCTTCTGGAAGAAAAGAGAGAGGCTGCCAGCATTCACATGGAAGCTTATAAGAACCGTATTGCACAGTCTTATAATCGGAGGATCGTTCAGAGAAACTTCCAGGTAGGTGACTTGGTCCTGAGGAAGGTGCCAGAAGAGCAGAGAGGAAAGTTGGACCCAAAGTGGGAGGGTCCCTTCAAAGTGATCGAGAGCCTGAGCTCTGGAGCCTATTACTTGGAGAATGCACAAGGCAAGGCTTTGAAGAGGCCTTGGAATGCTTATCACCTTAGGAAGTATTATTCTTGATTCTATCGTTGATGTATTTTATTTTCTGAATTTCTCTATGTAATCCGTTGGAATTCAATAAAATCAAGTTCTTCTTTTCAATTCATGAAAGTTGTTGCATTGTGAGGGTGAGAAAAATTAAATTTTCCTACTAAGGCATCGCCTAGTAGAGGAGCAGAGTGCAGGAGAAAAATTAAATTTTCCTACTAAGACATCGCCTAGTAGAGGAGCAGAGTGCAGGAGAAGAATTTCATTTTCCTACTAAGGCATCGCCTAGTAGAGGAGCAGAGTGCAGGAGAAAAATTAAATTTTTCTACTAAGGCATCGCCTAGTAGAGGAGCAGAGTGCAGGAGAAAAATAAAATTTTCCTACTAGAGCATCGCCTAGCAAAGGAGTTAGAAGGTGGGAGTGTTGAATTTTTATTTTCCTGCTAAAGTATCACCTAGCAGAGGAGTTAGAGGGTGGGAGTATTGAATTTTTATTTTCATGCTGAGGTATCCCCTCGCAGGGGAGTTAGATGGTTGAGATGTTGAATTTTTATTTTCCTGCTAAGGTATCACCTCGCAGAGGAGTTAGATGATGGGGAAGGTGTTGAATTTTCAACTCTCTGCTAAGGCATCGTCTAGCAGAAGGATTCGCGCTCAGTTGATTTTATTCACCCTGGTGGTTTAGAATTATCATAGATAAATTCAGAAGAAGCAGTGAATTCATATGCAAAATATTCAATGTTGCAAAAAGCTAGTTCATACATTCCAAAAGTGCGCCAAAAGAAATAACCAAATGTAAGCATTTCAAAAGTTGCATAACACTACGGAACGTAAAGCAGTGCAGAAAATAACAGAATATGGCCCAAAGGCCTACAATGTCTGCGTAAATGAAAAAATAACATAAGTAAAGAAGCTCTGTATAAGAATCAGGGGGGAGACTCGCTACGAAGCTCTCAATGTCTATGAAATCGGTAGGGGCGCCTGGTGGAGGATAGCCCTGAGCCTTGAAGAGGCCGACTGCACCCTCGAAACCCACCTCCAAGTAGTGAAAAGCTTTAGGGGCGCAGATCTCATTGAACTCCTCTGATTTGAGGAATTCTTCCTTGAATGAAGAGGCTTCAGAAGCGTGTTGCGCCTTGGCGTCCTTGAGGTCCCTACGGATTTGTGCTGCTTCAGCTCGAGCAGTCTTTAACTCTTCCTTCAACCTCTGGTTCTCCTTCGCATGATCCTCTGTCAGTCGCTGAAGCTCCTGTTTCTCTTTCAAAAACTCCTGTTTCTCCTTCAGAAGCTCGTCACCTCGAGCTTGGGATTCCGAAAGCTCCTTAGCATGCGTCACTTTCATCTCGTCAATAGTAGCCTGGAGCTGTTCACGAAGAGCCTTGCCCTCGCGTAAGTCTTGGCAGGCGGTAGATCGAGTGTCGTTAGCACGCTCCACCAACTCCCCTAAGTACATCATGCCCTGGATAAGCAAACAAGAGTGAAAAGACGATAATAAAATTATACATATGGTGGACATCAATCTAAAAACTGGAGGGAGAAAGGTACCTCAGTGATACTGCTGCATGTCCGACGAGCGAGTTCAGACCACCCCAGTGAACTCATGAACGCTGCATTCGCGTCGGAAGGAAGCTGATACATTATCTTATGAGCCAGATGAGTAGGACCCCGTCCCACGATGGCCGAGTCCGAGGTGTATAGAGGATGCACCGCCGATTCAGGGGGAGGCCCCTCGTCTGACTCGGACCCTTCTGGAGAAGAGACTGATACAATTGAGATCTCAGAAATCTTACGTTTACCATGCTGCGAGACCGATGGGCTAGGATCAGTGGGTGTCTTCTTCTTACTAGACTGAGGTGGCGACTTGGCTCGAGGAGGCGGAGAGGATGCTCGCTTTGGAGCGGAAGAGGACGTGCATGCCTTCTTCTTCACGGCAGTAGGGGAGCCAGCAGGCCTCTTCATAGTAGTAGAGCAAGAGCCTGTTTTCTTCTTCTCAGCAGCATGACAGTCTCCTTTCGTGCCCATCGTGATTGCTGGAACGACTGACTTCTGGGGAACGGATGATGAACTCCCAGCCTTCTTTTTCGCAATCTCGCGAAGCAATGCAGCATTCATGACTCTAACACCTGCAAGTAAGAACAGGAAATCGAATGAGAATATTATCAAAGAACGCAATAGGCAAAAGAGAGATAAAAAGGGTGAAGAGGCGAGAATATCTACCGGCATTCTCCTTCAGCTTAATTTTCGCAGGACTCAACCCGGCGTGACATAGGAGATCTTCAGACAGGAGTTGGGGAATACTAAAGCATCGATCTCCTAATACACTCATTATCTGCAGATACTCCTTATCTTTTTTGTAATCCTTGGAAAATTTAGGCTTGGTGAAAGTAGGGTACCAATCCGTGAAACAGGTCAATTCCTTAGGCGGTTGAACAAAAAAGAAATATTTTTTCCAGTCCTTCACATGACTGGGAGCCCCATCGAAGAGTTTGTGACTAGACCGGGAGGTCACATAAAAAGGTCCTTCTTTTGATCGGGACAGAACTAAGAAGTAGGAGAAGGTGGTGCAATTCAGAGGGAGGTTCAGGGCCCGGAATAACACAGCAAAACAGCTTATTAAGCGGAGAGCGTTGGGAGTGAGTAAACCTAAATGCACCTGATAGTACTTGCTTAATTCTTGAAGGAAATCGCACAGGGGAAAGCGAAGACCTGCATCAAAGTGATGCTGAAAAAAGGTATAATAGCCCTTAGGGGCTAGATAGGGTCGGTCCTCTGGGCTAGGAATGATGATTTGGTGAGAGGAAGGAATGTGCCACAAAGTCCTAAGTTTTGACTTGCTACCAGGAGGGATGTGGGATGACAAATGACCGTACCATAAATTATCTGCGTCAGATATGTTCATTTGTTGGGTCACGTGACGAACTTCCTTACCGGGACGACTGGGGGTGTTGACTTCCTCCTCATGGGAATCGAGGGTAAATTCAGGATCAGCTAGGGAAGCCCTACTCTGGCTAGACTCACTAGATTCACTAGACCCGCTAGACCTATCGGAGTCACTCGAGGAACTAGACTTATAATCGGAGGAAGACATGATTTCGAAGTTAACTAAACAAATAAGGGAGAGAACTGACCCGGATGAGACGTGCAAAATACTCAAAAGATAGGTCCGTGAGGATGAGCCGGCGACGAGTACAAGGATGTCAGCGCGGCAAACGTGCTTGGCGAGGACGGTGCTGTGCAGATGAACGCTCGATGCGACTGCTGTGAAAGTGAGAGCGCAAGGCGCACGGGCGGTCGAGCGAGGGAGGAGCGTGTGGAGGAGGCGTGGGCGGGAGAGCTCTAGTGAAAAGGAGTAGGAAATTGAGTAGGGGAGAAGTGAAATTAAAGTGAGGAGGGGACATCTATTTATAGGGGAAGTCCAACCAAATCTTTCCTTTCAGAACATGATTGCGATTTGATATCTTTCTTTTCAGGACAAGATTGCGATATGATTTGATTCACTTCTAAACCTGTGGAGACTGACGAACGACAAAAAGAAAGTGCACGCCCTCACCCTTGCGAGTGATTATTTCTGAAGAGCTTTTGGGGGCGTTGCCCCCAAACCCCCACGACACCGGGCAGGTCGATCCTCGTAATTTTCGCAGCGGCAAACATTGTTCATTAACGACAAACGAAATTAATTTCTCTGGCACGGTAGGTCCTCATCGCCGATAAACTAAGGACAACACAATTAATCGAACTTTGAACCTACGATTCAGTTCGACTCGGGAGGGGGAGACTGGTGATACCCCATGGATAAGCCCATCAAGATCAGGCCCAGACTGCCGGCCCATCTCTAAGGCCCACAGGTGAAGGGCCCATGAGTAGCCCATGTATTCTCCTATAAATATCAGGTTTTAGCGTATGATTATTCATTCACTATATTGTTTTCAGCAGCGCCTTTAGCTGCTCCCCCCATATATCCTCAGTCTCTGACTTGAGCGTCGGAGGGGCTACGCCAGGACACCCTCCTGGCCCCCTTCTAACGGTTTTATTTGTGATTTCAAGCTCAGGACAATTTCAAAGCCTGCGTCTGGATTAGTGACACTCGCCGGAATCGGACCTTAAATTTCCCGTGAGTATCAACTTTCTATAGCTTTCAGCTGATATTCTTGGCCGCGGCTCAGTGAAACAGATGGTAAAAAATCTCCGCCGACGACTCGAATCTTCATATCGATATGGGGCAGATTCTTTGCAGGCATGGCGTTGGTAATGTGAACCAGTACAGGCTTTCCGCCCGCGTCAATGGCCAGAGAGGAGGTTTGCATGGAGAGGCAGTGAAGGGTTACGGCTAAAACCAGAGGAAAGATCCAGATTTTGGGTGGCATGTTGAACTTTTTTTTGTTTTTTTTTTCTTTGTCAAAGTTTTTGGTTTCTTGTTTATGTTTTTTTTTACTTTTTTATTATTTGAAAATCTCAAGGAAAAAGGTGGAATCATGGAGGGATGCAATATATCAAATATATTTGGTTTGGATTATGTAAGATTATGGTAACAAATTTTAGTCGGTAATAAAATGTCTACCAAATGTGATATCCCTTATATATATGTGTGGGTATATAAATAATTTTTGACTTCTAATTGGTTTGGTGAAATCTTGTTCAAAATTACAATTAATTCTCATTTTATTATCGAAACCTTTATATACAAATGCACACTATATTATAAAGCAGGATCTTAAAATAAATAAATAGCTTGGTATGACCATTACAAAATTACAATTACTACCATTTTTTTAAAGTAATTAACGTATTATTTATTTGATAACTTATCCAACAAAAACGATAAATCCTCCACGATAACTTGAATTTTTTTTTAAAAAAAAGCTAAAAGAAGATGAGAGTCCGTAAAATAAGGAGCAATAAAAAAAAAATAAAAAGGCAAAAACTTATGTGAGACGGTCTCATGGGTCGTATTTTGTGAGACGGATATCTTATTTGGTCATCCATGAAAAAATATTAATTTTTATGCTAAGATTATTATTTTTTATTGTAAGTATCGGTATGATTGACCCGTCTCACAAATAAAGATTCGTGAGACCGTCTCACAAGATAACTACTCAAATACAAGATAAAAAAATAATTACGTATGATCCTAGTATATATAAAGCATCTCTCTTCTACGCGGCGCAAAAATAAAGTTTATATTATAAACATTAAAATATACATAAACAAAAATAAAAGGAAAGAACAAATTTTTTTCTCCATTTTCAATGTTTTGGATGTCTTATTGATTATTATTATTTTTTTGGCAAAAACTTGTGTGAGATGATCTCACGGGTAGTATTTGTGAGACGGATCTCTTATTTGGGTCATTCATGAAAAAGTATTACTTTTTATAGTGAATATCGGTAGGATTGACCCGTTTCACATTCCGTTAGACGGTCTCACATGAGACCCACTCTATTTTTTATCAGGTGAATTTTAATGCGAGCAATATTAGCTTTATTCTCGTCACATGTATCACATAAGAAAGAATCATTGTCAAATAAATCATATTCGATGAATTTAATGGTTTCAAGCAAAAAAGTTCAAAACCAAAAATAAATATAAGTTACTATGCGAAAACCGAAATTTGACAAATTATAAAACTAAAACTTAAAACAAGCAAAAATATAGAACTAAAATTACAATTTTCCTGTTTATATTATATTATATTAGTTCACAATGCACTGTATATAATATGATTTCATCTTTCGAATATGCATTCATGCATATAATGTGTATATGTAATATGATATACATACAAATAAATTTCATATTTTTAAAATAATACAGTTAAACTTGAGAAGATTTATCATCAAAATATGATGATTAACTTGTCAAAAAATTTCAGCAATGAATTAAATATATTTAAGACAAATCGATTGACAACGAAACGTCTCTAATTACATAATTTACTGATAATAAAATTAAGAAAAAATTGTTATTTCTTTTGCGATTTTGATTTTTTGTATTGTCAAATCTCAGTCTTACTCTGTTATTTTTATTTTTTTTTTTGAAATTTTAGTATGTGTCATTGATGTGACACAGTTGTAACACTAGTGTTATATCAATATTTCTAATGAAAAATAACAAAAAAATGTACATAATCGAAAGATATATAAATAACATAATAATAATGAAATTTGAAAAACACATATAACTAAAATTGTAAAGTGATAAATATGTAAAATAAAAAATGCAATTTTCTCTAAAAATAAAATAATCAAACGACTTTAAAAGAAATGGAATACGCAAATGACAATTGTATTTCTTGCATTTTTTCTCAGCATTTGTAAAGCTGTCATTGTCCGAAAGTATGTTGATTTCAAGTGGATTTGTATCTGCTTCAAGGCCATCTCTAAAAGTGAGTTGTAAACTTGTAATTTAAAATTGTATCTTCTCCTTTTTTTAAAAAAATTATAATAAATATATAATAATCAGACAAAAATTTTAAATTCCCTTTTGTTATATTTAAATCTTGTAATTAAAAAAAGGGACCAAATAGGCCAAGATTGACAAAGAAACGTGTGGAAAGGTAATAGAGGCTGCAGAAACAGCGAAAGATGGAACCAAACAAGTGGTTAATGAAGTCAAAACATATGTGTGATAACAAAGCAGCAAATTAAAGAAAAGGGCACTCATTGTATTTTCCATAACTCGAATTTTGATAGTCTCGTTACATCTTGTATGACTCGAGTAACCTAACACAAGGGAAACAAGAAACTAATGTATACCATTTAGTTCCAGTGAAAGACCAAAAGCCAACACAATTCTGTGTACTAATACAGCACAACAACACTTGCGTATCTGCTTCAAAAAGCACGCCTAGGTTGCACAATAATGAGATGCAGATGGATGGGGGAGAAATATTTGACATGTGTAAAAAAATGTACACTTGCCAATGATAAGACAATCACAAAAACGAAGAAATAAGGACACACTTTTCTTTTTGATGTTATAAGTAGTGACTTTTAGCACTGGCGGCCGGGCCGGCAACCAAGAACTCCAGCACCAGAAGTGATAGATCCAACCATGGAGGAAGACTTGGCACCTAAGCTTGAAGCTCTAGCATAGCTGGCCGAAGCTCCGGCTCCAGATGGAGTGAAATAAGCTCCATTCAACATCAGGTCACCTGCTGATCTCCAGTTCCAACCCTTCCATTTACTCTCAGCTGTATCTACCCTCTTTGTCACCTGATAAAAACAATTCATAAATACAGAGTACAACGTCTTGCGCTTGTTTTTAATCACATATTTCTCTGAGCAGAGAACAACACAACATCGCGCTACCTCTTTTGCAAAAGGATTGGCTGGTGCAAGATATCTGTTGCCTTGGCTGTTGATTGTGGGGTTTGCACTTCCACCGATGGCATACATCTCCCAATGAGTGTAGTCATTGTTCACAACGTGAAAGTATCCAAGTCTGCACCTGTAGTTTTCAGAAGATGATTTGATGAAGCAAATACTACGCATAGATCTCGCTCATTTTTAGATAAAGCATTTCGAGAATGAATTTACCTTGGCATTCTTTGAATGAGGCCTTCCCCGAAATGATTATATGCGATGGTCACTTGCATTTGCTTGTCTCTGACATAAGAATCGCTATGACCCAACAGCATAACCTGTTTCAAAAGATAGGCCGCTTCATTGGTATAATGCAAGAACAATCTTGTATGCAAGCAATGAAGAAGAGCCATATCAAGTATGCAAACCTCATTATGATGGGTAAAATAATTGTTTGAAATGGTGATGGCAGTAGAGCCCATGACAGCATCTACAAGGCCGTCAGCACAGTTAGAGAGCGAGTTATGATCGACCCAAATATGGCTCGAGCCAAAGATAGAAATGGCATCACCATCAGCCGTCGTCCTCCAACCATAATGTGATGGTGAGCTCCGCACCATTGCGTTTCCTGTCGGCTTACAGTCGTGAATGTGCAGCCCATGAATAATCACATTGGTAATGAATTGGACTGTGATGCAGCCTCCATTGGCAATGTGAACATTGACTCCGCGACCATCTATGGTCTTAAAGCTGTTCATTATGAGCTCTTGCTTCAAAGTAATAATCATGTCGCGCTTGAACACTATCCAAAGAGGTTCCTCCTGGATAACAGCATAACGTAAAGTGCCGGGCCTGGGGTTGACAGGGTCATCATCACCAGAATCAGTGACAACATAGAATCGGCCATCACGTCCGCCAGCGGCATTACGCCCAAAACCAATACCACAGTCAGCAAGTCTCTTGCGGTTTCTCTGCCAGTTAGGATCACAACGCCAACAGTCATCAATAGGGTTACCAGTTCCACAGGAGAAATATCCAAGATTTCGCCTCTCTGTGCTGTTCCGAGTGGCCCTATTTTTTAAAATAAAATTTAATTTAATCTGAACTGTCTTATCCTGTTGGGTTACTTGTGAACTAAAAATTCAATTAAGATATTTGATTTTATGATATAAACGATCTAATTGTACAGAATAAGCGCGGCTGCTAAATGAAAGTTCCAAAAAAATCCAAATTAAAGTGAACAAAATCAAATAACAATTTTGACTTTATCAAGTCCAGTAAAGAAAGAAAAGTCAGTGAAAAACCTAAATAAAGGTTTTTTTTTTTAATTCGAAATCGCAGAAGCCAATATTAGAGTATCAAATGGCGCAAAATACACGTATCTAACTACCCATCGGTTGTGCAATTATTTTTGTTACAAATATGTGATTAATAAAATTTTAATTTTTAAATATAAAATTAACAAGATAAAAAAAAAGAGAAAATAGTTTTTTTAAAAATAACTATAATATTAAAAAAATTGAATGTATCGTCGTTTTTTCTTGTTCGTTCGGAATCACATATTTGTAACAAAAAATTAAATTTTTATTAATATTTTTTTAAAAAAAGAGTTGAAAAAATTATAAAAGAAAAAATAATAAGAGAGATGTCATTTTACTCCCACAATATATATTTATAACCAAAAATAAAATTGTAACTTTAAATTAGATTATTAATCACATATTTTAATATAAAAAATATAATTTTGATTTTGAAATAATTAAAATATAAAAATATCAATTTTTTTAAAAAATAATTTTATTTTAATAGTGTTGGGACTAAAACAAGGTGCATAGCATCCACTGCTGTGGGTTTGCCGAGCAGAGGATCTTGATCCGAAATAAAGAGAGTTAATGAAAAATCACCCACATTTCAACCATTTTTGCGACCTCATCCGGGTCATCCACCGCATGCTCATTCAAAGCACCCTCGTCAATTCCTTCCCACCTAAAGCATTGCAAAATTAACCCATAAAGATTTATTGTACATCCACCGTTTGTTATATAAATCACAACTTTCCAAAAAAAGTATATCTTATAGAGCAATTTTATATATTAGTCATCCACATATATTGATTATATTATTATTTAACTAAAGTTAGACATGATTTATTTGTTACAATTACGTTCCAAATTTGAGATATTAGCGAGAATATAACATGATTTTGAGACAAAAACAGAAAAAGGAACGGAAGACAGTGTTCAATGCAGTGGAAGTGAGCGTGCACAAACATTGGATGACACATAAAACAGTCAAAAAAGTGCTTTTTAGTCCACACAGGGAGAGAGAGACAACCAACTGTTAACTACTTCTTTGGGAATGAAGTGATGAAACTACGGCTATACCCTTGAACACTATAGGCCATGCCATTACCATATGAGTGGAATGGCATGGGATTCGTTAATTGTGCGTGGGTGATTTGGGAAAGATGGGGATTTTGTTAAGCATGGAGATCCAATGGCAGTTGCGTATTAATTAATAAACGGATGAGATCTGATATGGAACAAGGGGTCTCAACGGCTGGGATTGTTTATACTTTGGATGTGTAGAGACTAGAGAGCGAGTACGACGGTGGTTACTGGTTCGGGAATGGGAAGGAGATCTGAAGGATGGAATTTGATGAATGCGGAAGAGGGAAATATGAACGGCTGAGGTTTAGTTAGAATGGAAAGTGGAATGGTTTCTCACCTCGCCGCCATTGTCGAGTTTGGAGAGCTCTGCAACTGTGCTCTTTTTCCACAACATTGCAGAATAACAATAGAAATGAGATATACGGGCATGAATTCCTCCGTAAAAAATAAATCAATTAAATAGAAGAAAAAAAGAATCGTAAAAAAATTGGAACTATTCAGGATTCAACAATATAGAAGAAATCACTCAAAATGCAAAGGAAACGAAACAAACTCATTTCTAGCAGATTCTTTAGGGAAATGGAGTCACAGAGGACTAAAGAAAAACCTGAAACTTCGGGATTCGTTTTTGTGAACTCTTGCCATTGATCCGACGAAAAGCACGAGCAGCAGCAAAGAAAACAGAGGCCGCAGCCATTTTTCCGAAGCTCCCATTGCCATTACGTACGCCGACTTTTTCTAAACTCTCTTCCTCTTGCTCTCTGTTTTAGTGTGAAAAAAGAAAGCTGAAAAGAGGAGGGAGAACTCTGAGAGATGAATTCAGGCGAGGGAGAATGAAGAAGACCACTAACCCACACCTAACGGCTTCAGCTCTTTTATAGACTGCGACACTTGTAAAAGGTTAATATTAACGGCCGTCAACTAACTCCCAACATCGGTTAAAATTACTCACAAGCACCATTACATCAAGTTAATATAAAATTATATACCTTTTCGGCCGAACATGTGATACATAACTTGTTTTATGCGATTTATTCAATGAGTATGTCTTTTGTGAGACACTCTAACGAATTTTTAATTATCTGTGAGACGGGTCAACCCTACCGATATTCACAATAAAAAGTAATACTCTTAGCTTAAAAAGTAATACTTTTTCATGGATGACCCAAATAAGAGATCTGTATCACAAAATACGACCCGTGAGACCGTCTCACACAATTTTTTGCCTTATTCAATTGACACGATTTTACTAATTAGTGTATTAAACTTGAGGATTTGCCCCATATGTATCCGAAAGATAGCGGATCGATTGCGGGTTCCGTCACAATATATATATATATATATATAGGCACACACATATATATATGTGTGTGTGTTTTAGAGACCTGGTATTTTACAAAGAATCTCATTTGTTTTGTCAAATATCTAATACAAAAAGTAATATTTGATCCCATCTTTCAAAAAAATGATGTAAATACAAATTTCGAGCGTAATTATCCATTTTTTTCAATTTACTAAAAAATTATCACATCATGAAAAAAATTTAAGAAAATAATCGGAAACTTAATTAATAATAAATAAATTAATAAAAAAGTGGATTCAACTATTGATATTAAAAAAAAACCCTCAACTAAAAAAGATGTAGCAGATTTACAACTTATTACATATTTTAAAAATCCATCAAATAAAAAATAACCAAATATAATTTTGCCGTTTTAGTAGAAAATGGTGTATCCTAACAAAATTATTGTAAATTTTATCTTTCTTCATAAAATACTTTATATAACAATCATTAAAATAATTGTTGTAACGAACTTATCAAGTTAATAGAAATATGAAATAAAATTAACTTGTTCATTTGATTTGTTTAAACTCTAGCAAAGTGTGTACATTATTATTATTATTATTTTAAAACCTTGTAACATGCAACCGCTATTTTTAATGTACATTGGGTAAATCCAAAAATCAATATAATAATCTACAAACCACGTTGATCAGATAAATCATATTAATAAATATGATCAAAACTGAGATGATAGAAGCAAAACAAAATTAAATCTCACATCTCTTGATAGGAGCTCATATTCTATTTGGTATGTAAGAATCAAGTTGAGTATTGAATATAAAACTTGGGGTTGGCTGTAATAAAATAAATTCACAGCTTAGGGAAAATAGATGGCGTATCCTCTTCCGTACCATTTATTTAGTAGGAGTCGCAACCAAGGTCATAAATTAATTTTATCTTTGACTATCTGAAAATTTTTTATTATTTAATAATTGAAATTAATTTATTAAATATTGATTATATGAATATACTCTGTGTGTGTGTATATACATATATATGAAAAAATATCATTTATTAAATAATAATGTTGAAACATGATTTCGAGGTCATTACATTTACTCGTTCATGCATGTATTTATTTCTTGTTAGTTGTTACTTAGTTTTTTTAAAATAAAAAGAGCCGATCTTGAGCAAATTCGAGTTTGTGTGAACGTTAAAGTCGTTAAACATAGGTTTTGCAAATATTTGAATCGAATTCGAACTTCAATATTCTCCGTTTTTATGTTTTCCAACATCTTCATTATAAATAGTTTTTTTTTTTTAAAAAAAAATGTTTAAGTAATGTACGTCCATACCCGAACGTACATGCCAAAAACGGGAACTCAATTCACGGAAAATTGTATTGGCCGAGAGTTTCGGCGTAGGTTATTGGAGAGAATGTGGGGTAATATTTGTTTGGGTCCAGGCTTGATTTTTGATAGAGAAAAGGGGTGAATATGGGAATGGGATTAGCTTTAATTGTTGCAGTAATTAAGTTTTTTGACTTTACAGTTTGTTGGGATGATAAACAGTTGTTACAGTTTGAGTATTGTCTTATGATTCTTGGAAAATGTTGCTATAACTATTTTGGCAGCATTAGCAATGATAAGGTCGTATAGAGGATACAATGGAGTAAAATCCTACTAGTTTGAAATAATTATATGAGAACTATTTGCAACTATATAGAAACTGTCTAAGTTGATATAGTAGATGAATGTTTGACTAATTACAATGAGTTATGTTCTTCTTACCGATACTTTCTCAGATGAGTTTGTTGCACTAGGTTTTCCTAATGTTATTCTGATTTTTTGGCTACCCGTTAAATCTAAGAGTTTACTAAATATATGCCAAATAATATCGTATGCAGGTTACGCTCAAGAGTTTAGATTTACGCCCCGCGTAACATGGCATATGGTGTAAGAACAAATCTTCCAATTTGTTATAGATTTTTCAGAATTATAGTATGGACTAAATTTCACATTTCATCTGCTATATTGAATTCATGAACAAAATTAGATTTAAGGAATTTTCTTTTATCTTAAACGATACGTAATGTCGGAGTCAAATATATTGGGTGGGCACAATATAATTACAATAATGTAAAGAAATGCATTTATGTCGATAGGATTTATTATAGTCAATAAGTAGCCCAAAGTTTGTTCAATTCACGTCATACAAGAGAGTGAGTTTAATCAAAAGTTATAGTGCTTGTTTGGTCTCGTTTCGAATTTTGACCAAAATATATGGGAAGATATATTAATATGAGAAAATTATATTATAAAACATAAATTGGACTGCAAATTATATGATTTTTTTTTCATTTTTAGTAGTGTATATTAATTATTCGCAATTTTGATTCTTTGTATTGTAAAATTTTAGTATTAATCATGTATATTTCAATTTTTGACGATTTTACTCTTTTTTCATTGAGAGTGTTGATGTGACATTACACACGTCGACTTCACATCAACATAACATTGCTGTCATGTCCGAAAAACAATAGAATTGTAAAAAATACAAAACAAAGATAAAGAACGTTTAAGACTAAAATTTGACAACATAGATGCACAGATCTCAATCAAGCAGAAAAACATAATAAAAAAATGCAATTTTCTCATAATATTATTTTAATATTTAGTTTATTTTAACAGTTATGCAAACTATTTGACCCGCATGACAAGCTTTAATTTGAAAGTGGCTCAAATCATATATGTTTCATCAGTATTTGAATTATCTAAAATTCAAAATGAGTTTGAATTCATGCTTATTATAATTCTTTTTTTCCCTTCAAAAAATCCCATGACTCTGGAATATACTTGATTAAATGAAAAATCAGAATTATATAAATATGAGTATTGTTTGATCTTTATCAATTCCATATATATCACCAGTACACTTTATAATTTTGAATTGATAAAAGGTTTAAGAGAAGAAGATTGAGAATAGATATTCATACAATTTACCTTTCAGATTAATTAGTAGTTCACAAATGACTTGTATAAATCAAATTATTCTTGTGAAATAATTTCGTAAATAAAAGAATTAGAGATGTAGAGAGATTTGATTTTCAAACTTCCATAAACAAATTTGTGTGTTCATTTAACTGCTTGTACACAGTCAATTTTGACACATTTAATCAATCTACGTGTTTTGTCATCAATTTAATCAGAATATTTGGTATCAAATCGAGTTGTTTCCATATTTGTATATAAAGTTACTCGATTGACCGGTTTAAATATAAAATAGCTTCATCGGTTGCAAATCCAACGTTGAAACACTTATAAAAAAAACACAAACCGATATAACGATTATTAGTAATTGAGAAAAATGAACTAGTGTTATTCATCATACATCTTAGTATTTGTTCGTGGTAATATTTTAAAAGTTGGGTAGAGTGACAAATATATAAACCTAATAACACTTGTAAATCTTCATCTACAAGCAATAAAAAGCATGCATGTTGTAGGGTTGCCTTTACTTTATTCGCTTAATTATTTGAAGTGATTTGGTTACCCTCCATATCGAACCTCAAAGTTGGAAATGTACTTATTTGACTTCCTTTTGACTCTTGAATTCCCTCCACATTCCAAGTTCAAGTCGGAGTGAAACTAGAGGATATACAATTTGTGAAGACTGTACTTATGTTCGGTTGATGATCCAGTACTGGTTATATAGATCTCACATAAAATTATTTATATGTGATCTATATATTATATAATCCCTTAATGATTTACGAGGTTCGATCGAGCGCGAATTAGTGACAATTAATATCCTCTATAAGTGCCGAACGAGCTACTGAGAAGGGACAGGTCGGAAAATCACAAGTGTGACAGAGGATTTTATATCGCAGGACGTGTCTAGTTAGTTTTGACAACTTTTTCCGTCAGATGAAATGGGACTGGGCAGGGGTTGTCCATTTTAGTACTGGATTAAGAAATTGTCAATTAACATGTTTTTTTTTTTTTTTTTTTTTTTATGTGGTGGGACGGACTGGCTTGATGGACCTAATCTATTTTGACAGCTCTAATATCCTCTAAATCTTTGTTGAATCTTTGTTAAGTTAAAAAATAAATTGACTCCAATTTAGTAGTCCTGGTTAATGGATTTGGTTCATCCAGGACCAGTTAGGAACTGATCTGAAATAACCTGATTTAATCTAAAACCGATGAATGTGTTTTAGGGTCGGAACAAATCTGATATTTTAATTGAATTGAATTGGATTGGTTTTTTAAAAACATTGATCTGGAACCGAAATAAATCCAGTCTGATAACAGGATCCGGTCTACTGTGATCCGGAATCGGCTCCAATATGCTCTGGAATTGGTTATTTTTAAAAAATAATTTTGAATACTTTGTTGTTTAATTATTGTCACTTATAAATTTACATAAAATAAATATTATATATGATTTTTAAATACTTTACTTAATAAAAGACATGTTTAAGTATGCACTGATTGAAGATTAAAAAAAAAAAAAAAAAAAAAAAAAAACTATTTCAATCGGTCTCAACCCTGTCCTACTCATTTATAATTCGATCAACAGTACTGTCAAATCCAGTGCAACCTATTTTGTCTTGAACCAGCTTTGGATTTGATCATATATCCAATTCGGTAAATCCAGAACCAATTAATTTAATCCAGTATACTATTGAATCTTTTATAATCCAAAACCGGTTAAATCGTGTCAGGTAACATGACTACAATTTTGTAGGCAATATTTTCAGTAAAAATCGTAGAATTCGGTGAGTGAATAAAACAATCACTCAAATTTCTAGTGAAATTCGAGGAATAGCTTTGAAGGTTTACTGGCTTGAAAGTTTGAATATATAAGAAAACCGTCACTAGTCAAGATCTTTTCCTTGATATCCCACAATTCAAATGCTCGTGCCCTTTTTTTTTTTATAGTGAGATTATTCTTAATCAAGCTTTATGCCATAAAATTGTACAGTTTAAACATAATTAGTGGCCAAAACACATAAGTTGTATGTGCGAAAATTAATGATTAATCCAAGTCATAGTGATCTCTTCTAGATATAACAATCGAAACATGATATTTGAGCTGCTGTACGGTTTAAAAAATTGAAGTCGCATCACTATTACTGACTATCATTTGTTATCACTTTTGGTAAAACGACAAGCGTCATGATCATACATTTTTAAATAAAAATAACTAATGCATTTAATAATTTTCGTTTAAAAAGTAATTCCCGTGAGTTAGTGAATTAATTTGTTTACTTTGATTATATATTTAATTAAATAAAATTTTTAAGTTTCAGAACCTTGGATCGATTAAGTTTTGGATGATTAACAAGGTGTACGAAATTAAAAAAGAATTAATATAGCCTAACATAATTGAATTAAATAGAGGAAACTGAACGCTTGAGTAACTGGTCTTTCTCGAGCAAACTGATCGTCAAGCCAACCGATCAAGAGTAAAACTGATTTCGAAGCTAAACAGAAGATCATAACCAATTATTCAAGGACGATTGATTATCCTACCTAACTGAATCAGTCAAGCTTTTAGCGAAAATTCTGTTAGGATGTTCTCCATTAATTTTCAGAGCTCCGCTGACTTATCCGATAAAATATTTTAACAGCTTTTTAGTTCGTGAAATATCAGAGTTTACACGCACTATCCAAGATGTATGTTATGTCATAAAAGACGATGACATCGCACAACGAATGCTCTATTTAGAAACAGTTATCGTATTGAAATCCATGATTGTTGAGATCGGAATTTATAAATAGATAAGTCTGATGAGGTTTCAAGGGGCTAAAAATTTCCTGATTTGTGAAGCATTATTCTTGAATTTCGAGTTCTTTAGAGTCAAAGTGTTTGAAACATTTTTAGCACACACTTAAAATATTTATATTTGATCATTGAGATCGATTCGAGCGAGTATATTCTATTACAACATATTTTTAATTGGCAGTAAGAGTCTTATTGATCAATTATTTAAGTTTAAAAAGTATCTAGGAGTTTCAGTAGGTAAGAGATAAGTCTTGCTGAAGCGGGTTGTTGTAAATTGCTTTAAATTATCAAAGTCTTCTAGTGAAATCTTTCATAAGTGAAAGATAGGATGCCATATTAGTTATTCAAATCTCCGAACATACAGAAACAATTCTGTACATTTTACTTTGTGTCGTATTAGTTTGATAGCCTAACTGTTTTTTTATCCTAGACATCTTTTGTGTTCACATAGTTTCAATAAACATCATTCTGTGCATTATTCTATTGTTGGTTTATTAAACACCTAGGGATGGCAATGGGGCGGGGCGGGGGTGGGTTTGCCATCCCCATCCCCGTCTCCGAATTCCTTCCTCATCCTCATACTCGCCCCGATCCCTGCTTTTTCGAGTTCGGGGAATCTCCAAACTCGAAACTTCGGGGATCAACTTTCNTACTATTATTTTATTATTGATATTATTTTCGGGGCATGTTCGGAGATGGAGATAGTAATCACATACCCGCCCCGAATTACATCGGGGATTTCGAACCCGCACCCAAACCCGAAAAAATCGAGGATCCCCATCTTCGTTTTGGGTTTTTCCCGTGGAGAAAGTTGTCATCCCTATAAACACCCAATCCATTCCTGAGTTTTATCATATCCCGAAATCCAACACCGCATTTCCAAAAACTAAAGACTTCCTCTCTTTCCAACCAAAGAAAAAAAGATATTTTTATTCCAGAAAAAATAAATAAATATTTATTATTATAAATAAAATGGTAAATATGTAAAAGAATATGAATTTAATTACACGATGCCTTAAACCATACAGAGTTACTATTATTTATGCTCCAATTTGTATTTATCAACATATATCATAAAATGCAATAGAATGCCCGAACACAAGAGGTGACATCATACTTGGTTTGGAAATGAGTCATTTTTCCTTTTGTGTGAGACCCGAGGTTTATGTTATGTCTTTTTTTATAAAGAGGGAAAAATCAAAATGTAAAAGCAGTCAGAATAATATTTTTGGTCCAGTAACTTGAAAATTTTCATTTTTGATTATGTTATCAGTTAATTAATGATTTTAATCCGCTAGCTTGTATTTTTTTCTTCAATTTAGTCATTTCAAAGGAATGCTGATGTGACATTGGACATATTAGTAATATTCGGTGTCACAACAGCATTTTCCCGCGTCATGTTAACATTCAGATGGAAAATGAAAAATTGAAAAGAATACAAATTATTGTATTAAGACTATGAATTAACTGATAACAAAAAAAAATATATACAAGTTCGAGACCGAAATATTGTTCTCCGATATTGTGATGATTCATACTTATTTTTAAGATTTGCGATTGAATGAAAATATTTGGCTCATGTAATGATTTGAAATCTGGATTCTAGTCATTTGGAATCTATTATAATTACGACTAATTTGTAAGAAATCTTTTTTTTTTTAACATTAAAATGTAAGAAGATTAAATTAGTACTAATTTGGAAGAAATCTTTTTTTTTTTAACATTAAAATGTAAGAAGATTAATTTTAAATTCCTGTATAAAATTTATTCAAGCAATTTATAAATATGTACTTGAAATCCGTGGTTTTAAATTCCTTAATCCAAATTATATGTCTCAAGCGAATTTAGAAATTTGGATCGGTAATTAGTAGCAGATATTCTCTATTGAAAAATAAATAATGCTAAAAGTACAACCAAAATATCGCAAAACGATATTTACAACAATTATATCGTGATATTTTGCTATTAATTCGTGAGATTTTGTTATTATTTCATGAGATTTTAGCATTGAATTTTTTGTGTTAGAAAAATTATTGTATAAATTTGGTTGTATATATAGCATCAGTCTTATCGTGGTCTCATATAACATGCCAAAGAGATCATTATTTTANTCTCAGCGAAGAGATCCATCCCTCTTTACCCTTTTTTTTATATAAAAAAAATCAAACACTGTTTAACATTGAAGAACAACTGAAGGTATAATTAAGAAAGGCTCTGCTTAATTTGCCTATTAAGCCATCACTCATTAATAAATCTATTAGAAAAGGAAGAACCCTAAATAATAACTATTTTTTGATGGAATATTCTTCCTATTCCAAAATTATCCTTTATCCTTTACTTATGAGATTTGGATCATCTGTTGAGTTTTTAATACAACACTAGATGTTGTATATTTTTTACATAAGATGATCTTGTAGACTACACACAGTGTTAGATATATTTGAAAAATTGTCAAATGAAACGAAATGATCAGCTGACAATCTAGTGTAAAAAGTGCATAACATCAAGTGTTACGTCTTCAACCATAGTAGAAGATCCAAATCGTTACACATGTAGCTTTTATAAGTACGCTTTTGTTCTAAAATTTGAACATTTAGAAAGAAAAATATATAACTCAAATATATATTATCTACAGTTGAGAGAATAAGAGTATAAGACCATATACGACTGATGGTAATCACCACCTCATTCCAAAAAAGTCAAATGAGGAGATTGTCGAATGTTTTTTTTGGTTGACTTTATTTTTGAGATTATTTCTCAAGAAAATTTAAAATATTGTTTTAAAGATTTTTAGAGATAAAAAGATAACTGAAGAAGATAACATTTGATTATATTTTGTGATGTGTTGAAGATATGATGAAGATATTAGATGACATTATCTTGAAATATATTGTGTAAGATTTGACAAGATAATGTCTATCTTGGTTATGATAGGTCTTCTATATAAATGAGTATTCAATCGGTTTAGAGATTTCCAAGTGTGGCCATTTATGGCCAAGGGTGACCATGTGTGCCAAGAGAGGTCAATTTGCTTTCATAATTGTTAAATCTTTCAGAGCGGTGTGTTGGTTGTTTTTTGTTGCTTTTATACACTATAGTCATTCAGACATACTTCGGGAGATGAAGGTTAGTTCTCGGAAAAGAGTGATATTTCTTGCATAGAGAATATTTTATGTTGTGAGCTGGTGAGGTTGGTTGAGTGCATAATCAAGAGCCAAAACAAAACTGTCCATTTTGTATCACGAAATCTCCTGAGACAAGCTACTGACAGTTCTACTTTATCATTATGTTTTTAGAGCTTTTAAATTACTGGTGGTACACACAAATTTTGAGTCACGTAATTCATTCATCGGGAGAGAAATGTGATATTCTCAGGAGAGAACAATCCTTAATTTCGAAGGGAGTTCGATCAAGGCAGAGTTGAAGATGAGTGATGGGCAGAGTTGAAGATGAGTGATGCTCGTTAAATGAAATCTACTTAATGTGTTCGTAATAGAGACGTCATTAGAAAAAAAGAGTCTTTTATTTGAATAAGTTCTTGCCTAATTGTAACATATTGAAATTTAATGGATTTACTTGATAGTTGGGCGTGACACCGTGGATGTAGGTAGCTAGGTTAGACCGAACCACATTAAAATTACTTCTTATCTTATTTTTACTTTAAGTTTTACATTTCTTAATTGAGAAAATAATGAAAACTAAGCAAAACAAGAAAAAAGTGGATCAACAAGGATCAAATTTGTATTTTATCCAAACCATCGTATCCCAAATGTTTTAGAAACAACCTTTTACACACATTAATCGAGTTCAAAACCTCAATACCAAGGGTATTGCAAAACAAATTTTCCATGAAGAAGCAAGGACAATCCCTTCTCGTCGGCCTGCCAGATGCTCAGATTGGCCAACTCCTTGAACCTATCTCGGTCTCGGTCCCAATCGAAAAGGTCGAACGACCCATGCAAGTTCCCCAAGGTCAGCTCACATGTCGCAACACTCCTTTGTTTGAGGATTACTGAGCATGTGAATTTTTGTTTTCCAGAGGGAAGAAGCGTGCTTACCCCGATATCGTCCCCGTTCGCGTAGCAATGGCTCACTAGATTAATATTTGGTGAATTGTTCTCGAGCAAGACCGTCCAATCGAGCAAGACAATCGAGAAACTTGAAGGGATGACTAAAGAGATGACAAAGAACGTCGCCGCAAGAGGTACTACTTCATACTTGGTTCGGAAACGAGTCATTTTTAATTTTTTTCCTGCATGAGAGTATTGCAAGTTCATGTCTTGCCTTTTATAATGGGAAATCAAGAATGAAAATTGAGACAATTTGTAATCATTTGCATGTGATTATGATTTGATGTTGAAAATTTGATACTGAATTCAAACAAGGTTACACCAAACTTGTCTTTTAATTAAATTCGTGAATCTTAAAGCTTTCCAAAAGGTGTATTTATTGAAGATATTTACTGACTTTTCCTAAATAATAGACTTTATGAAGTTGATAGATTTCTATTAATTTTTGTAGAGTCTCACAAATTTCTAAATATTTTCCCAAAATCTTGTAAAAAAATTTATCCAAGATTTTTATTGACATTTATAACTTTTTCATAGAATTTTATGGATTGTTTAACTTATTATTGTGATTTTTTAAAATTTCTTTGAAGCAATAGTTGGATGTGAATAACTGTTATTTGTTTAAAATATTTTTATCTAACAATATAATATTTTTTTACTAATTTATTTAATTTTAAAAGATAATAAATAAGTCAGTACTAAATTTATTACAATTAAACATTAATTATTCAGGTCAATGCAATATGTTTATTTTCTAATTAATATTATTAAAAAATATTCAGCAATAATTTTTAATATTAATAAATAATTAAACTTAAAATAATTTCATTTATTTTAAGTAAATTTTTGTATGAAAAAATATATCGATTTTTTTTACAACACGTCAATCACACACATAGTTTATATATATTCAAGTGATAAACTATTGTTAGCAATATAAAAAAATACATTTTTAAAAATTGCAAGAAAAAAATCATATGAAAGATAAAAAAAAATGAAATAACTAGTGTTTGTATTACTAACATTTTTAATAAAAATGAAAGTGAATATATGAGTTTGAGATATTTTCCAATTAAATATCTATCTAAATTTTTAGGATGAATCAAAGACAATTGATAATTTATACTTGTACCTTATACTTTAATTCTTATACTTAATAAAAGTCTATTGACATTTTGAATACATATAGACTTTTGCATAGTTTTTAAAAGTCAAATTTGAATATCACATTACTGTTTTTTGAAACACAAATTGCAAGTATTATTAATCTTCAGTTGGATAATTACAACCATCTATAATCATAGAATGAATAGAAATTGGAGTTACGTAAGTAACACCAAAACAAGCTTGCTGAAGAGCCGTTTTCACCAAGGTGTGAGCGACTTTATTTGCTTGCCTCATAACATGTTCAATCTTAAGCGAACTTTGGTTCCTAATGAGTGCACGACAGGCTGATATGGTAAGGCCAAATTCAGTGAAATCTGGCTCGCCCGAGTGGATTGCATCTACCGATATCTTTGAGTCCGTCTCCACTATTACTTTGTTGTAGCCCAGTTCCTTGATCCAACTTAGAGCCTCGTTGATTGCAAGAGCCTTTGCTTCCTTTACAAGTGCTGCTCCATGGTAAAAATTAGTTCGACTTACTATGAAGGAGCCGTTTGAATCCCTGATTACCATGCCGATGCCAAAAGATCTTTCGTCGGAGAACCAAAACCCGCATTCACGTTGCACTTGAAGAACTCTTCCATAGGCTTCCTCCACACTACACAGGTACGTTCATTATGGTGATGCGGTGTTTGTGGATCCGTCATTCGTACAGTAAGCCAATCTCTAAGTGTGTCTTTTGCAAAGGTGATAGTCCAATTCGCAGACAGGGAGTTATTGTTCCAAACTCTCTCATTGCGTGAATGTCATATAACCCAGAGGATCATAACGAAAATCCGTCTCCTCTCCATGTCTAATCTTTCCAGAATATCCAAGAACCAATCGGGGAAGCTCTCAATCTCGGTAGGAGTCGAATTGACCTATTCCGATACGGAAGACAGCTCCCAACAGGCTCGTGCGCATTGACATGTGTAAAACAGGTGCCGTGGTTGTTCTAACATGGAGTCACAGTTTCAACGAAAGTTATCAAAAATCAAGAACCAATTAAAACACTCTTTTTATAAGAGACTTTAGAAATTTATTTTGGTAACGCATATTTTCTGTTCAAAATACCCATTATCTAGAAATGCGATTAGGCAAGCATTAATTAATGTTTGGATTTGAGCAAGTAAAATATTTTGTTTTTTTAAAAAGTAATAAATTATTTTTTGAAATGATATTATGCATATGTAAAATAGAATTCACAGTGAAGCTTTATAACATCCACTTTTGAAGTTCAAATTGAATTGATGAGAAAATATTCACTTAAAAATAAATTAAAAAAGAAGATTCAAGATAAAAGGGCCTTTGCGAGTGTATAACAAATTTTAGTAAATATTTAAATTAAAAAAGTTTTAATAATTTTTTTTCGAGGTTTTTTTTTAATTCCATGGGGGGCATTCTTGGACATGGATCTCATATTTTTTGCCTTTTCAGGAGAATATTTGATTTTTTTTAATTTTTTTCTAAAATAACTTCCAACAATATATTTTTATTAAAATATTAATTATATAAATCCTAATTGTTTTGATACAATATTTAGTTTCAAAATAATTAATAATAATTATAAAATAATAATAATAATGATGATGATGATGATAATAATAAAACCTTTCCTAGTGAAAGTACCGCTCCATCGCATCAGCATCACTTTTTTCTGCCAAAGTTTCTTCACCGTCACGTTTACAAATCTCTCCCTCTCCAACACCGTAAAGATTCGACAAAGAAGAACCGACAAACTGTTCGATGAAATTCCCGGACCAAAGTATGCAGTATAAGAATCTCGGGAGATCGGGCCTGAAGGTGTCCCAGCTCTCCTATGGTGCTTGGGTCACATTTGGGAATCAGCTTGACGTGAAGGAAGCCAAATCAATCCTCCAATGCTGTCGCGATCATGGAGTAAACTTCTTCGACAATGCCGAGGTCTATGCCAATGGACGGGCGGAGGAGATCATGGGCCAAGCTATAAAGGAGCTTGGATGGAAGCGATCGGATCTCGTTATATCCACCAAGATCTTCTGGGGTGGGCCAGGGCCTAATGACAAGGGTTTGTCAAGAAAGCATATAGTAGAGGGAACGAAGAACTGTCTGAAGAGGCTGGATATGGAGTACGTTGATGTGCTTTATTGCCATCGGCCTGATAGCTTCACGCCTATTGAAGAGACTGTGAGGGCTATGAACTTCGTGATTGACAAGGGATGGGCTTATTATTGGGGAACTAGTGAGTGGTCTGCTCAGCAGATCACTGAGGCTTGGAGTGTGGCTGGGAGGCTGGATCTTGTGGGGCCCCTTGTCGAACAGCCTGAATACAATCTTCTTTCCAGACATAAGGTAACACTAGAGAAAGTAATGAATCTGGGCTGGTGTTTGTATAATTTTTGTTGTTGTTTGTTGAGTTGGGCGAATTTATTGCATAAAAAGTACTCCGGGTTCTTAATCACGTGTTCAAGTCCTTTTTTTTTTCAATTTTTTTTTAACATTATGGTGTGGAGTGTGGACCATGTTATTTGTAGCTGTGGGGGAGTTTTTGTAGGTGTTATTGGGGGATCTGAAAGCAAAATTTTCTTCGCTTGTCCTGCTGGTTGAGATATGGAGTCATAAGAATAGAGTAGTAGTCATTCCCTTTTAAACTTTAAGCAACTCAATGTCTTCATCGTCAAGCAATGACACTTTTTCTGTATACTTTCCCCAAAAAGTTCATAACATATCGCATAGTAGTACAATGCTGGCACTTAAAAGCTCGGAACTTGATGCTTATCAAAATAAGCTCGGAACTTTTGAGTGAATATATCATGAATTAGAGGCTGTACTCGCTCCATTTCTATTGGTGAGCACAACTGGTTGTCTTTCAGAGATTGCAATTCATATTTTATATGGGTTGGGATTATTCTATCTGCTGTTTCATTGTCTGCTGCCACATGAAACAAATAGCTAAGCAGCATTGTATTACGATATAGTTAGGCATGACAGTGGTGTTATACTAGTATTTGCATATTGATTATCAAATGACAGCTCTCTTTCTGTTGTAACATATTTAACTTCTCGTGCTAGCATTAAAACCCATTTTGAGGATACTTGTGCTAATGATTTATTACAACCAACAAGACCTCACATTTTTCATACATCTTAGTGGGACATGAAATCTCAACTAAATGGGCTTCTTTTCCAAGCGGCTAGAAGGGTAGACCCAGAAAATTGAAGGGGGAGGAAATTTTATTTTCAGAAAGATGAACAAAAAATTATATAAATTTTTTTTAAAAAAAATCTTGTGAGAAGGTTCACCTCCTGCCAATGGGGTCCTCATCACGAGAGTATAAAATTTATGGAAGAAGTTACTGCTAAAGTTCTATATTCCAGTTGCTCTATACATTTCCTCATTGTATCCTGTAATATGTGATTTCCAATTTCATTTTATTGCTGCAGGTTGAATCTGAGTTTTTACCTTTGTACGCCAACTACGGTCTTGGTCTTGCCACATGGAGCCCACTTGCATCTGGAGTTTTGACTGGAAAGTATACCTTTGGAAATATTCCACCTGATAGTAGGTTTGCGTTGGACAATTACAAGGTAGTGATAAGAACATCAGTTAAAGTTCTGATTAATTTATTACCTACTAGACTATTGTGTGTGGGCTGCAAATTCGGTCTTCAATCTTCTGTAAATTATGTATCTTGATCAAGCTATTTTGTTCCTGTCAAAAATCAAGAACGAGTCATTAGTAATTAATGTATAGAAACGACGAGTTTGAATTGACCAAGCTCTGCTATATCGTCGAACTTAGCTTCAAGAATAGATCGACTCAATTTGACAGAATTGTTTGCTACAAGTAATGTCTCACTTGAATTAAGAAGCTTTGATTTTTAAGTTCAGTTCTGAATTTTTTAGTGTATAGGGCGTTCATTATTCTGTTTGTCCCTCAAAATGAATATCACCTCTGGACATTATCGCTATGATACTCTCTCTACTGTTAATTTTGAGAAATGGTCTGCTCTGTAAGTTCATTGCCACTGTGCATGTGTTATATCATATATGCATGCTGAGTTTTGCTGTTATTAGGCCGGTTTGGATGCAGAAATAGTTGGTCTAAAACAATGCCTCATTAAGCTGGCCAGCTGGTTTTTTTTAACTTTTTTTTTCTTTTTCTTAAAAAGAGAGGCAGTTCTATGTTTGAATAGACTCAATAGAATGGTGAAAAAGATATTTTTTAAAGAAAAGTTGAAGCAGGAACCTAAATACATTTTGAGGTTTGTGCTTTTTTAATCGCCTTTTTTCATAAAAAAAAACCTCACAACTCTTTTTGGAAAAGCATTTTTTTGTGATGTTTTGATAGAAGCTTCGGCATCCAAACATGCACATAATTGAACTTATGGTTAGCTCTATTATCTTCACCTTTCATTTTCTCCTCTTGTTATTTGTGTCGAACTTATTTGTGGGCTTATTTCGTTCAGAATCTCGCTAGCAGATCATTGGTAGATGATGTTATGAAGAAAGTGAAAGGGTTGAAGCCAATTGCAGATGAGTTGGATGTAACTTTATCTCAACTTGCTATTGCTTGGTGTGCTTCGAATCCTAATGTCTCATCTGTCATCACTGGTGCCACCAAAGAAGCTCAGGTCAGCTCAGTGATCTTTGTCTCAAATGTAGAAATTAGTTGTCATTGCTGCATTTCCACTATCTCCATTCATAAATGATTATTGCATCGTATCAAAACTTGGGAAATGCATTTTTTGTGTGTGTGTGTGTGCATATTGGTGCCAAGAAGCAACCTTTTCCCCTGCTATATCATAGTGATCGAATGACATTTCTGTTGCTATGGTCGTGAATCCCAAGCCGGCGTAATATTTGGGAGGCAACGATTGTGCATGTTTTGGCAAAATAATGCAAATATAGTACTTAGGCTACTGCATGTCTCAAAATACATTTCTCGAAGTTTTACAATTAGCTATAACTTTAGTAGGATCGAAGGATAAAATCTTTTCATTGTTCTTCTGTACATGCTATTGAACTTTTTCACCAACAGTGATCCTTTATTTTTTGTAATGCAGATTGAAGAGAACATGAAAGCTATAAATGTCATTCCTATGCTTACACCTGCAGTGATGGAAAAGATCGAAGCAGTCGTTCAGAGCAAACCTAAGCGCCCGGATTCATACCGTTAAAACTCATATAGAACTCATCTTTCTGTGTGATTGTGATTCATTTGGATCCCTTGTGAATTTTATTTTGGCTTGGATTGTTTTCACTTGTAGTGTTGTCGTGGGTGTCACTTGAAATTTCTGGCACATTGTTATAAATTCGTTTGAATATTATTGAAATCGTTATTTATTATTATTTAATCGAAAATCTCTTGATGTAAATTTTACAAGTTTTTCATAAATTCGTTTGAGTATTATTGAATTTGTTCTTCATTTTTTAAATCCAAAATCTCTTGTTGTGAATTTTATAATTACAATGACAAAATTATTTTATTTTTATTTTTAAATATAAAACATTACCTCAAAAACTAAAATTTCATTTGGGAAGGTATATCGTTTCTAGGCATTTTAATAATAATAATGAATATAATATAAAAAATTTTATGAGACGGTTGATGAGTCAATTTTGTGAGAGATATATTTTATTTAAAAAATTTATAAAAAATATTATTTGTAATATTAAAAATATTATTTTTTTATTGTATATCCAAATAAAAAGCGACTATTTATAGGAAACGGGTCTGAATTTGAATGTGATGTCAAAGACCATTTTAGTAGTTCGACCTTATCCTAAGTATTATCAAGTAAAGTTGCTTTTGCCTGAATTAAAATTTTAATATTACTCATTATATTTTTTTTATTATTATTATTAATTAATTTTTGAAAACAAAATTTCATATAATATGAATTTATTTTTTAATTATTTGACAATTATAAAAATTAAAAAGAAGAGTGTGTCCCACTTTTGTTCTTTCGATTATCCTCTCACGCTTCCCAACAATCGCACAGTGAGTTTACATCTATCTATAGTTGCGTATACCAACTGTTCTCTGGAATTTGTTGTTCGGAAATGGAGAAAGCGGTTGAGAGGCAGAGAGTTTTGCTGCAGCACCTTCTTCCGTCATTCACCTCTTCTTCGCTCGAAGATATTCAATCTTCAATTTCGGTCAGATTCTTTGTTTTGTGATTGAATTTGTTTTGTTGCTGAATTCTATTTTAAGTTAGATGGATTCGAAAGTTTTGATTTCAGTTGCCTTTTCTGTTAGATTACGTTGGGGATCGGGAAAGTGTTGTTTTTTTGGTTGTCTAAGTTTTGATCCGATCAAAATTAAACAGTTTTCTGATTCCGTGATCGCTCGTATATTTGGACCTGGGATTTTATTTTATTTAGAAAGCATAAGGGACAAATCAGTTAAATTTTTTTTCTTGAAAAAGCATTATCAATCTATTCTTTTCGGGTGTGATTGAATACAAAGAAATAAGAAAACTGACAAAATTTTGATCAGCAATAGAATCATGTTGTACAAGTACCGTCTTTCGTGTTTTCCTTCAAAACCAAATAAAGGCAAATGTTTTTCTTAGTGCTTTCCATCTTTCTTCAATCCAGAGACAGTCCAGGTGTTTCCTTCGAGACAATCTTCTTGGTACATTTATTTTCCTGGTGTTAAAAAACTTTTAAAGACTTGTTAAACCTTAATTGTTTGATATAAAATCAAATCAGTAGAATCAATCTGTATACTGTGTTCATTCCTCTCAATGTGAAGTTTACAGATAAGAATTCATTTTGTGAACATTTTTTGATAAAAGAAGTTTAACAGCATCATAGAACTGAAATATTGGAAATGTATTGAGATGAAACTATGCATATTGCCATATTAGTTGCATAAGTTTTGGCTGGAAGGTATAATATGTTGGAATGTGGGCATGTACGTTGTTTCTTGAATTCACTTATACTCGTCTTTTTTTTGTTCAGCCGTCTGTATGTTCCAGCTGTAGATAGCTTTGTTACATGTACATTGTTGCTTTAGTTCTCATATACCCACTTTTTGTTCAGGCATCTGTATGTTCAGCTGGAGATAGCGCTGCCTACCAACGGTCTTCAGTATTTGGTGATGATGTCGTTATTGTCGCGTAAGAGATCAAATTTTGAACATTTGTGCTACCATAACATTTTTGTGAATAATCATACTATTTCTATTTGAGGTGCCATAACTAAAGAATTTTCATTTTCTTACTTGGTGTATAGTGCCTATCGTACTGCATTATGCAAGTCGAAGAGGGGTGGCTTCAAAGACACCTATCCTGATGATTTACTCGCTCCAGTTCTGAAGGTAGGTTTGGTTCTGTCACAATATGCTTGTTAATTATTGTTCTACTTGACGTTGGAGTTGAGGACTCTGATATATTTGTGTCTTTCTGGCTGTATCAGGCACTGATAGATAAAACAAATGTCAAACCCTATGAAGTTGGGGATATTGTTGTTGGCACTGTGTTGGCGCCAGGCTCTCAAAGAGCAAGTGAATGCAGAATGGCTGCATTTTATGCTGGCTTTCCAGGTTTGTATTCGTACAGTTGTCCTGTAACCCATTTGTTTTCTAGGATATTTTGTTTTCCACGATATCACTGATAATACGGGGTTGTTTCCATGCAGAAACTGTACCTGTCAGGACCGTGAACAGGCAGTGTTCATCTGGCCTTCAAGCTGTTGCTGATGTTGCTGCAGCCATCAAAGCTGGGTTCTATGATATTGGTACATTTTGTTGCTTAAAAGTTCCTTGTAAGCCAACATTATTGTGAACTTTTTCTCTTTTCATGGGTTAGCTAATTCTTTTCCATCACATTTTAAATAAGGGATTGGGGCTGGGTTAGAATCAATGACTAGCAATCCTATGGCCTGGGATGGATCAGTCAATCCAAGAGTAATCCTCCTTCTGTTGTTCCCTGTATTAGATTGAGTTTTTTTGTACATGATTGAACTGTTGAACTTGAAATGTCGATTACATCCCAGGTAAAAACTATGGCTCAAGCGCAAGATTGTCTTCTTCCAATGGGTATCACTTCGGAAAATGTTGCCCATCGTTTTGGTGTCACGAGGCAGGAGCAAGATCAGGCTGCTGTAAGTTCAATATATCCGTCAGTTGATGGTTGCATCAAAGCTGACAATGTCTTTAATGGATTCTAACTGTATTTAAGGTTGAGTCACATAGAAAAGCTGCAGCTGCAACTGCTTCAGGAAAATTCAAAGATGAGATAATACCTGTGAAAACTAAGGTATTACTTTTGTCAAAACTTTTCATTTTATTTTGATACTTGTTTCAATTTTTAAGTTCAGTTACCGCCATTTGTTGGTAATAACATCTATTTGTTTGAAACAGCTTGTGGACCTGAAATCGGGGAATGAGAAAGAAGTCACGATATCTGTTGATGATGGCATTAGACCTAATGCTTCACCATCAGATCTGGCAAAATTGAAGCCTGTTTTCAAGAAAGATGGTTCAACAACTGCTGGTAATTAAGATCTTTGTGCAACGGTTCCTCATTTAGCATGGATTATGTTATGCTACTCTTGTGGTCTGGGTCTCAGGGAATTCTAGCCAAGTGAGTGATGGTGCTGGAGCGGTGCTCCTGATGAAGAGATGTGTTGCAGTGCAGAAAGGGCTTCCCATCCTTGGTGTATTCAGGTTTGTAAATTTATTGGTTATTAAACCTTGATGTAAATGCTTTATGCTGCAAATAAAAAAGCTGGATTATGTTATTCCATGTGATAAGTCTCATACTTTGCTACTGTCGTAGGAGCTTTTCTGCTGTTGGTGTGGATCCTGCGATCATGGGCATTGGCCCAGCTGTTGCTATTCCTGCAGCAGTCAAATCTGCTGGTCTTGAGCTTGATGACATAGATCTTTTTGAGATAAACGAGGTAAAATTTAATTCCGAAACTTAATGTACTATTCATATGCACAATGGTGCAGATGTTTTTATTCCTAACATGAATGATGCTTTGAGCAGGCATTTGCTTCCCAATTTGTTTACTGCCGTAAGAAGCTGGAGCTCGATCCTCAGAAAATTAACGTTAATGGAGGTGCAATGGCTATTGGACATCCTTTGGGTGCTACAGGTATTCTTCCTCTAGGCTAAATTGTTGATCTAGCAGTAATTTTGGTTGCGTTAGTTCCTTCCGTAAGTATCAATTTTTAATTTTGTCTGTTAATGCTAAATCGAACTCATGTTTGTGGATTCTTTTATACTAAGCCGCACCAAAAATTACTTGGGTTGATGCCATACTACCAAATTATAATTTCTGACTAGTAGTGATATAGATTATTTGTTGTTGATCTTGCATGTATTTATCAAAAAATGTGCTTGATTCAGGAGCTCGATGCGTAGCCACCTTGTTACATGAGATGAAGCGTCGAGGCAAAGATTGTCGCTTTGGTGTGATTTCCATGTGCATAGGTTCGTCTTTTTTGTGAGCGCTCATGTGTATATATATAGTGTGAACATAGTTTTCAGGAACGCCAAATTTAGAGTTGTATTTAAATTTGAATACAGGCACTGGTATGGGAGCAGCTGCTGTGTTTGAAAGAGGCGACACATGTGACGTGCTATCCAACGTACGAACAATGGAAACACACAATTTCCTCTCCAAGGATGCTCTTTAAACTCCATTTAACTATACATGTTCCAATAATATTCGTGTTCGAACTCAGAAAATGAATAATGTCGTGTAATAACTTTAAACTTGTCCGTCGGGCGATTCTGTAATATCTTTGTTGTTTGGCATAACGGACAGTTAGTCTAATATGAAGCATGGTGATATTTAATGGAAAAATGGATTATTTTTGGTTTTGTTTCTTTTGAGCAAATGCCGTGTCCTTTCCGTAACGCTAATTGCTAGTTTCGGATTTAGCACTTGTGAAGAAAAACTTAATCGCAAGCAAAACAAATCGTGAATAAAACAACAGTAAAGGTTTTTCTAGATTTTTTTGATTGGGTTATATGGTAACAATAGTTTTCATAACATTTTTGGAGCAGAGTTTCATAAAGAATTGTCGAGCGAACAGTAGACGCGGCGTTATTTTTTTGAGCATGTTCCATAAGGATTTTTTGTCCATGAGTTATTTGGAGCTCGACTAAGTAAAAAATTAGTTAATTAAACTTATCGAGCCGAACATCCTATCGAACCGAACTCGAGTTTAAGGTTGTTCGGCTCGTAAGAGCTTGGTTAGTTTGTTGTGTCATGAGTTTTTGTCTCACATTGTTATTTTATTGAAATGCAAGTTATTGAAATCCTATAAAATAGAATCATATATCTTATATATTAGTTGATTTTTTGGCTAAAAATACTCCGTTCGGAAAAATGTATGCTCAACAAGTTGAGCTCAAACCAGACTCGTTCAACATGATAAACAAACTATTAACGAACCAAGCTCGAGCTATTCGCGAATTTAAAAATTTTCAAACGAGTCGAGCTCAAATCTATATGTATCTTAAACGAACCGAAGTCGAACCTCATGCTGTTCGACTCTACTAGTTTACATCTCTAATCAAATGAACCATTGGTAAAAAAAAAGCCATAGCTTATCTCTTTTTTTAGGCCACGTTATAAATCCGTGTTTATTTATTAATTATGGTCAATTTAGAGTATTGAATTATTCTAGGCGTAAGTGGAACATAGAAAAAGCGTTGGGATGGAACACAGATAAAGCTGTAGATTTAACTTAAACTTAGAAAATGTCAATAATACAGCCCAACATGTTTATTCAAATTAATTTAATAATATTAATTTTTCTTTACCATACAATGGAATCCCAATTTTCAAATTAATAATTTATATGAAAATAAAAAAGTAACTAAATGTCATTTTTTTTATTTAGAAATTTCACAGTAATAGTTATAAAATAAAAAGCCATCTTTCATTTCATTTCTAATAATTGAGATTGTGACTAATTTTGTACGTCTACTAGGAATTTAAAAATTAATTTTTAAAAGATCTTATCTGTCACCTATAGGCAGAGATAAGTAAAACTATCATTCACGTTATGGTTTTCTTAAACAAATTAATAAGGTTAATTTAGAAAAAAAAATATTCAAAATACCAAATGAGATTATTTTGATTTCTATCTTAATTTGTTGACTTCTTGACAAACCAATAAATACCTACACGTTATCATATCATAACAAGCAAATATGTACATAACTACATAACTGGTATTTTTCAGAACAGAATATCCAACACAAATCTGTTCAATCCTACCATTTGAAGCGAACACATCCCAACAGACTAATAATTTGCATAAAATTCGAAATATATGTTCTTAATTAAGCTTTTATTTCAGAAGAAATTTTTTTGTCAGTCGTTAAATTACTGCAGCATGGTATCCAGGAGGCAAGAAATTTAGACCAAAATAGCATCATATTTCTCAATCTAACTAAAAACAAGATATGTATAGTTATCACCATCAATTCAAAAAATAAACAATTGCATATTTTACAGGACTAATAGTTCCTCGATGCATAGAATTACACTTCAGAAAAGCTACTTGAAGAGTAAAAGAAGTAGTTTCAAAAGATACCTTAACAACCAACGTGCCGTTGCTTTGTAACTTAGTCACATACAAGCAACAAAAAAAGCAGATGAATATGTCAAGTTATAGCTGTCTTGCAGACGGGACACAATGTTCTCCTCCTCAGCCATGGTTCAATACACTGATGAGTGAAGACGATTAGGAATCGACATTTACAAGGTAAAGCGGGAAATCTTTAATTATCTTCACACCAAACTATTTGTGTTTGTGTGTGCGTGTGTGTGTGTGTGCGTGCTAGATGGACATCTATGCATGGATGATTGCACTGAAGATGATAAAACTGGCATGCGGTGATGGATTGGTGAAAAAGAAAAGTTTCTTACATCTTTGTGAAATTTGTGCAAACAAGGGAGATGGCGGATGGTGTCACCAATGGTCGGAGTTTCAAGACAAATTACACAGGCCTCGTCAAAATTGTCACTCTGCAATGCATGGACAAAAAAACAATAAGTAACTTAGAAACAGAAGATGCATGACTTAACACAGGCGATTTCGTTCGAGAAAGACTATGATTCAACAGCAGAATATTCTAAAGATAATTACCTGAACAGTTGATTGTGGGAGGCCATTAATCTGATGAACTGATGCACCACCATGATCATTGTTCTCATCAAGAGCTAATAATGTTTCATAATCATTCCTAACAAAATAATGGCTAGAAAAGCATGAGCAGCCTTTCAACAAACGAGGATTTTGGAAAGTACCCACAAAGTGAAAAACCAAGAAAAAAACAAAATGGGATCCAATAGCCTTCAGGCTTTAATCCTCTACAATATACTACTAGATGAAATTTGTTGTAAAAATATTTTTGTTCATCCAACACATAGTTGTCAAGGGCGCAAGGCGCACCGAGGCGCACAAAGGCTCTGGAGCCTGAGGCGCAACGCACAAGGCGAGGCGCGCACCTTACCGAAGCAAGGCGCACATTATTTATTTTTAAAAAAAATATATTTATCTTAGAATAATATATTAAAATATGAAATAATTAAGTCACAATGTCACACAAAACAACAAATAATTAATAAGTTCATTATAATAAGCAACACGATTAAAATTCTTCAATCATCCAAATCAAGTTCATCTTCTTCCATCGAATCATCAGAGTCCAACTGATACCTGAGCTTTTTTCAATAAATGGTTCTTGTCCTTTCTCTTGTTCACGCTGTCACGTTGTTGGCTTCTGTAATTCTGTTGCAGTCTGCACACTTCTGCTCTTGTCACCTTATGATATTTAATTTATTAACTGGGCTGCTAGGGTTTAAGGTTGGGTTGGGCCTTTTACATTTTAAGTTAATATTAAAAAAAAAACAAATGCTACTTCTCTGTCACTGAATTTTAAAAAAAAAAGGCAATCTCAGGCGCGCCCGAGAGCCCTTCCAAGGCGAGCCGAGGCGCGCGCCTAGGCTCGCCTTTGTAAATCGTTGCGCCTCACGCCTGGTAGGGCCTCTCGCCTTGAGGCGCGAAGCGCTCGCCTTTGACAACTATGATCCTACACGTCAAATAAGAAAGGATAATCATATCCAATTCTCCACTTTTATCGGTCTCTAACTCCTAATACATATAAACCTCATAAACCGTGAGCATTGAGATTTTTAAAAACTTCATATCATTTGAAATCGAGAACTCTCTCTTATCGTTCCATGATTGTCTATGATTGAGGTGTAGCCTCCATACAATTATCTAGCCACACAAAATAGAAGGTTAATTCTCCTTAAGAATTCAAAGTAGCTTCAGAACGAGGAGCAAGCAACTGCCTAATTATGCAAATCACGATGCAGCATGAAAGTGAATTTAGGTAGCTGATATGAAGCTTGTAAAGAAAAAGGGGCAACCCATAATTTCATATCATCTTTGGCTGTCAACGAGCATTTGACATAGTTCTTCTGTGATCACTATGTCCTTGCGCTGACATTTCACTTGTCAAAATGGTGCACAAAATCTCAGGACAATACTCACTCATTAAAGTCACGACGAGTTATAAGGCTTCCGGTGCCAACTTCCATGTCACTGAAAGCCTCTAATGTTTCCAGCATATGCATTCTCTGCAAAAAAGAAAAATAATAAATAGGAACCCCCATAACTTGAGACCCATAACTACATTATCAAACACACTCTTGCAAAAATACAAATTAAATCACAAAAAAAAAAAATCATTTAAGTTTAGCAACAAGATTCTAGGCATACAACTGAGAGAGTGAAGAAACAATATGGATCAATATCTTCCATATTTCCTCATGCATCAACTCAATATAATGGCTTTAGATAGTCCACCCAGCTATCAGTTACATTTTGAAACTTGTTTTTGTGCAACAGCCTAAAAATACACTGTTTCAAGGACAACGTTAAATCAAGAGGTCAGCTGGCAAATGAATAGCAAAATATCCTCAAAGCTACCAGCAACTGCAGCTCCACACAAACAGAAACAGCCAAGCCAACCCTTCCATATATAGGTATTTCAACCATGATATCCAAGTGCAAACAAGCAATATGCCATCAAATCTTCAGTGATTTAGTGACCATGCAGCAGTTATCATTACATCTCAATTAGCCGGTTACACAACTCTTCAGATGCAACAAAAGGTGAGTGCTGATTGAAACAATTAGCTAATCAAACCATTACAAGTAATACCCAAACCAGTATAAAACATTCCAGCACAATATATTCAACTGAATTATACTGATCGTCCAAACTCAAAAGGAAGACCAAACATATAGTAACTCAATCTTACCATTTCAACATCCATGTTTGCAGGGAACATAGAAGTTCTTCCTCTTGATGGCAACAGAGTACGTGGTTGCCCAGGAAAACGGGTCCTCGGTCTCGTCATTCTTCCCAGTGTAGAAGCACGAGCTTGAGATCCTCTACGCGAGAGGTTTGAAGAAGACCGAGACTGGGATTGTCTTCGCAAATTGGACATCAACGAACCTCTCTGCACAAAAGGTAAAAAACTTCTCAACTAAAATATTTAGCACAAAAGGAAAATGATAGCAGTGATACACGATTTAGAAAACAGCCCAAGGACCAGAATATTAAGGTAGTCGAATAGATTAATACATGAATTGAACAAGGAAGACAACCATAGAAGGTTTAAATGAAGGTAATTACAGCCAACTCAAAATATGAAACAAACCATCCCATGTAATCAAGAATGCTATATTATAGTCAAAAGGTTTTAATGTTAGGATGGCAAAGGGAGTTCTATGCGAGCAAATGCATCTACAGAACAGGAAAGCTTTATAAGTACATAATCCATCGGTTATTCGACATTACAGTGAATGTTGGGATATAAAAAGATAGTATATTTAGAAGAAGAGCAGACCATATGTGAACGTCATGGACTCAAGGTGAATGATTTATTACACAAAAATAGATCGAACAAGAAATGAACAACTAGAAAGAGGTCGGAATAACAACTGAAAAAAAAATTAGATGTTACAAGATTGCATTGTACCTCAAAATTCTAACAAATTCAAATAAGAACAACCAATAATTTGTTATATCAGTTGATAGTTGTTTTGATCATCAAATCCAACACATTCTTCATAATCTATTAATTTATTTAATACAAATAAAGCATACGTAGAATGAAAGTACATACGACATTAATAATAGTGTATTCATGCATAAGATAATGTCACGTCTCTCATACACAGACCTTACCAATAGGATTTTGTACACCAAACAATGAATGGAGACATGCCATTAGTTCATCACAACAGATCTCCCAACGGAAATGAGACAATGTCAATATATGTGCAGATATACACATGCACGAGCACAAAAACATATGATACATATACTAGTACTTTTTTAATAAGGAAACAAAGGGGAGGTAAATAAACAAAGGGGCGGTAAATCCTGCACGCCAGATAAGTTGCTGAACAATCACACAACAAATACATAAGGGTGCAGGTTGAGCAAACTCCTGAAGTTCTTTGAGTTGTAGATGTTCTAGTTATTGTGCAACACAATATCTTACACTAGAAAAGGGGTTATTTGAATTGTCCTGGCGCTGCAAGACCATAGCTGTGTGCGTATCAACCTGTCATCGAATTTAAAACACATAACAGAAACTAAATTGAATGTCTAATAAGAGGCAAAAGATATACAAAAATTCTGAGATATAGATTTGTGAACAAAGGAAGAACCTGTCTAACTCCAAAAACTGGCAAGTCATTGTACAGTTGTTCCTGAAGTTCACGAGCCAGAAGCTCATCCGCTTCAACCTGTTTAGCCCTAGCAACTTCATCATGAATATTAGGTTTAAAATCATTAACATCAATAGTTTGATGTAAATTGGCCACATCTCCAGACATTGATCTTGAATTTGATTGTCCAATAAATGAACTGAGAATCACAACTTCTGTATCGTCAGAGACCGATGTTGAACATTCACCAGAATAACTAGATGTGGTTTCCTGTTTCTGCCTTTTGGTGAATGTGTTAGCGGAAGAAGGATACATATTTAACAGTCCTAATCTAGCCCGAGGAAGGGGCATTGTTTGTCTCAAAGGGAGAGTGGAAACATGCTCAGAGGAAACCAAATTTGAGACTTCAGAATCGTCATCAGCAGCAGCAACACCACTTCCTGTCTCCCTTTTTGCCGTCCTCTTCTCATTGTGTTGATTCGCATACTTTGGGACTTCTATTTCCCTCTTTATAAACTGTTCCTCACCAGTTGATGAGGACCACAGTTCCTGGAAGTTATGCGTACTTCTCCGTTTACCTGATTCTTCAATGTGTTCACCTGAGCCCCTGACATGATCGCTAGCTTCTTTAGCCTTTCCATTGAAACTTGAAGAGCTCCTGCATGTACATAATATTCCTTTAACTACTATAACACTTAAATTTCAGAATTTAGCGATGAATTCCTTATAAAAAAAATGAAACTTTCAACCTCACAAAAATAATAAACACTAGTACTAAAAGTAACTGCTACAATTTATAAAGTTCTCGTTCTTTCAGTTTAACAGATAAAATCTCCAACTCTTCCCTGCAATCCTTCAACCAAATGAAGTATTTCTGCACATATATTTTATCATGCACAAACAATTGGCACATACAATAACCCATTAACTGCTATATCATCGTATTCCAAATTTGCTGGCTACCTATAACATCAGTTTTGGATAATGTATACTTTCAACTCAACATCGTGATTTAACTCAACAGATTTGAAAATAGAAATTTGTGGTATTTCTGAAATTACATTTGAAATAAACATTGAAATTTAAATGTGATATGAATATAATATAAAGATATGTGACAATGATAAAGTGAAAAAAGGGAGATAAATAATGACTTCAAAAAAAGGAGAAAAATACGTGATTGTGTTATAAGAGCTCGTTTGGCCAAATATCTTACAAAATTTTAGAGCTTATTTTAAAATTACACTGTTAAAGCATAAGGATAAAATAAGTAGATGCAGAGAAGAAAAATAAATTAAATTAACCAGAGAGAAAGTTGACAGAGAAAATGGGTTTAAGAATTATTTGGGATAAAATGATAACCATCAAGATTATTTTGGTTATTCTGGATACAAGATATATAATTTTAATAAATATGTTGATATAACTGTCTTTCTTTTTAAATCATAGCGGCCTATTTTTAAATATCAGTTACTCTGCACACGCGATGCGTGTGTGTACAATCTTTTTTAACATTATCGATGGACTAAAGTGAAATTTGAAAAATAATGGAGGGACTAAATTGATATTTGAATTGTTGAAATAAAAAAAATAAAAATAAAAGTATGTGTTGAAATTTTTTTAAAAAAAAACAAAAAAAAATATAATATTAGTATCATATAAGGGTAAAGTTGGAAGAAAAGTTGGCGTCCTTCCTAAGTGGTTACTATCATGTCCTAATTCTTAAATATTATAATTCTTTTATCTTTTACAAGGTTCTACTAACATCTACAAGCATCTAATAATTTCCTGCACGTGCATTTAGTCGGGTTGATGAGATTGCATGTATAAATATTATTGTGATTGTTAAAATATTTGAGTAGGATGTGAAATAATATTGAATAAATAACAATATATTTGGTTTGATTGATTAAATTGGGATATGACAATAAATTACAATTTTGTATTTTTAAATAGTAATGAATATAAATATAAATAAAATAGATATATGAAAGATAATATTGTAATCTTTCGTTTAATGAATTGATTAATGTGAGATAAATAATTAATGATTTAATTTATGTGAAATAATTAATCTATACACAAAATTGTAACCGAACATTTAATTGGATTAGATAATTAAACAATTCAACCTTTATCAACGCAACCAAACATAACCTAAATTTGTTATTAGACATTTTAAAAACCTTATTAGCTGAGCTATACAAGCTCTAAATGAGTTTTGGAATAGCTTACTTGAGGTGTGATATCATGGTTAGACCGAAACTTAAATTGAATTTTCCAAGTGTAGATTTTTTTGGTGTACCAGATGAATCTTTGAGTTGAGTTGAATTTAACAGAGCCCAAAGAAATGGAGCCTACTGCCTAAATCACCTGAATCTTCTCTGGTTGCTTCCCCCACAAGATTAACATCATCCACAAATCTATTATGATTTTCTTACTCTAAAAGGTTGATTTAAAAAAAATTAAAGCTTATTCCTCATGTGCATCTGTTCTCTCCTGTTATCACCCGAGAGATTATACATGAAAATCCCTTTCCCACGGAGAGCTCATTCAATATAGCACAAATACACAAATATTGACTGCAATCAACATATAATCCTCACAAGCATCTAAGCCATACATCCAATACGTATTGATAGTGAAAGATGGAGTGTATTTCAGATCTTTTTTTTTGTCTCCGTAAGCTAGACTAGAACAGAAGAAGATAACAACTTTCACAATCATGAATTTCTCAAGAAATTAGATGAGCAAGAATGTAAGAATTAGCAAGATGATAAAAATTATATTAGATTTTGAAATACATAACCTTTAATAATTAGAAGGTGCATAAATGTCGAAAACATATCATGTAAAATTAATGTACCACAAAGTTCGGAAAATTATGAAATCAAGAAAAATGGCAGGCCTTTGGAAACTACAATGACAAGAAAAATTGAAAGTTATGAGGAGAAAGAGACCAAACTCTTGGTAAAAAACATATAGAGATGGAGTCGACTACCATGTTGATTCATAGACATTTAAAATTTTCATCTGGCTAAAAGGTACATACTGTAAGCACCCTAGGTCCCTAAATGCAAAAAATAAATTCAAAACATTTAAGATATCTGAAAGTCTATCAAATAAATACCTGGTAGGTATATTCTTGTTTTTTATTTCAGGATCTTTGGATGTGCATGGATATATAATCGCTCCTTTTCCCTTTCTATTGTGGGAATTGCGACCTTCAGAAACCAATTCCTTAATATCAAATGGAACAGGCAGACCTCCAGAAGTTATAGCATCATTATCATCATGTGCAAAACCATTATTTCTTTTCCCAGCCGACTGTTTTGCTTTAGCTATGTTATTGGGAGATATGCATCCGTTCCGCACCAATCTCTTCTGCTTGTTTACTCTAGGTGAGACAGTGGGATCATGACGTAGAGAACCATCATCACCAGGTTTGTTTCGAGCATTGTCAACAAACTCACTACGTTGTCCATAACCATTACTTGAGATAACTTCAGTCATATTATCTGTTCCTTCACTGGCACTGCTCCTGACAGTCGATTTCAACATGTCCTTTGAAGAAGCCCCATTTGTTGATGCTGATTTTCTACTACACTCAAATTGACCACTGCCAGACATTCCACCTGGTAATGCATTTACATGTTCAGGAGTATGCAGACTCATTTCTGTCAGATCTACAAAATAATGATCTTGAAATGAAGAAGAATTACATTTATAACTAAATGATGGCTTTTCGGTCTGTAGATGTTGCGGGTGACTAGAATCATCGGTTTGGTCAGTAGGTGTCTTCTTCCTAAACAAGAGAGGGCTTTTAGAGGAAAATGAACTTGCCATAGAAAAGCCCGCAGAATTAATGGGGTGTAGGGAGTTGCTGGAACTGCTAGCACATTTTGGAAGATGTGAAGGCTGTCTTTGGCCACCACTGTCAATGACCACTGACTGGGGATTATTTTTAAAGGAGAACGAACTTGCCATGGAAGGAGCTGCAGGATTCAAGGGACGTAAAGTGTTGGTGTAACTGCTAGTACATTTTTTAGAATGAGCAGATGGTTTTCTGCTTCCACTTTCCACGGCCAATGGTTGAATTTCATTCCCGTTTTCACAAAATTTTTGCTGTACTAGATGAAAAGGGACGTGTGAACCATGTCTTTCCTCTTTGACACTACTCCTCTCACTAATCATTCGTTTAGCTAATCTGTCGGGAGTATCGGGGACATCCACCCAATCATCAATGTCCACTGTATTCATACTCTGCAGGACAAACCAAGCCATATTAATTCAATTTAATTGACAATAATCAGGAACATTATAAACACCACTTCTACCCGCAATAATTTACACCATCCAGAGTTCAAAACAGCATAGAATAGANAAAAAAAAAAAAAAAAAAAAAAAAAAAAAAAAAAAAAAAAACAAACGAAAGACACATGATGAAATTGGAAACGAGCAAGAGAAAAATGCTAATGCTAATGCTAGTGCGACAGTTGCTACAGCTACATGCAATGGAAACTCATTGCGCCAATAAAAGGATTGAGGAAAAAGGCATACACTACACATACACTACAAAGTATACAAAAAACTAAAAACAAAAATGAAATACAGAGCAAACGAAATCATAAACAAAAAGAAGTATAAAGATTCAGCCAAGATAAACTCCAAGCGGTATCAATAGATAAACCGGAAGTCATACCCAATATTTGATGACAAATTTATCAGCAAATCGACATCATCTTGGATAAATATACATAAAACATTTTTCGTCTTTCTGGTTTCTGGATAAGAAACGAAGAGTTTCTGTACAGTTTCCAAGATCGACGAACATTTACTTCCAAAAAAGAAAAGAAAATCACACCAAATTCAACATTTTGAATAACAACCAAGAAAATTGTGAAAAAAAAAGTATAGACAAAAAGGTTCAGACCCTTATAGACGTAAGTCCCAATGGTAGGTAGAACTCAACCGTACTGGAGAAAAAGAAAAATATATCAAACACTAATTTCAAGTTCTCGAACCCCAACCACACGGGGCACGGCGATAATCTAACAATTAACTCCAGCAATACAATTTTATTTCCTCAAAAGGCAAAACGATTCTCACAAATACACCCAAGGATTACTAAAACTATTCAGATTCTCAAGAATTCGATTTCTTTAAAATTTAAAAAATTAAATAACTGACGAAAAAAATAATAGAAATAAATGACAAACCTCGATCATCTTCTTGTCTTCCTCCTTTCGGGACTCGGAAAGTTATGAAAGACGGCGGATGAGAACATACTGGACTGGACTGTGCAGGAGAGCTTATTGGGCCCATTTGTGCGGGCCAAGGCCCAAAATGGAGAGTGCATTATTTTTGTCGTCGTTTTAAAGTTTTTCTTACATGGGGTGAGTTTGGATTGCATGATAAGAAGTTGATTAATTAGTAGTCATTCATTTATCATTTGTTTGGTTTCTTATGTTTTAAATTATCTCATTGGCCCGGATGCGGCCCGCACTATACATACAAAAAGAGAGATAATTCATTTTGTTTTTTGTCATGTGATTACTTCTACACAATATCCGTGTAATAACTCAAGCTCCAGTAAATGACGGATGATTGTATATGTACCTAACTCAATCTCAAAAAACTAGCTTGAGAGAGGATGATTGTCCAAATTCATATATACAACTCTCAGTGATATGAGATGACTAACCATTATCTTGAAAATCCCAAAGACAACAACAAATCAAGATGGAGATCTTTCTATGTATTTAACGATAAACTTTACAATAACATCTTAAACAATTTACACTATTTCTTGATTTGCTTGGAGCCTTGGACCACATTGATATCTAATGAAACTTAGTTAGTTCACAAAAAATGTTATAGTAGTATTACACAAACATAAAATAGCAATAGAAATATTACGAGCAACCATTGAAGCTTATGCCTATAATTTTGCTTCCTCTTGCTTTTGACCAATTATATTAAATTAGTAGAATATTGACCATATAGTCTTCCTTCACCAATTTTCAATTCAATTGTTTTCAATTTTCAATTATTTTTTCAATTTTAAAATGACCAGATTAATTTAGCAATTGATTTTTGAACAGGTGGCCGTTCAAAATTTAAAAAATAATAATAATAAAAAGAGTTGGTGAGCTTCATTGCACGAGACCCACCAACATCACCACACGAGGATAAATCCACGTGTCGTTTCCTCATCTCTTGGAGAGGCGAGTGAACAAAAAGGGAGAGGAAGATGCACTTCCCCGCCCCCGTCGGGCATGTCCTTACGTTACATTTGGTCGTTTTCATCATATTGCTCCATTTGAGTGTATTTTTCACTTTAAAATATAACAATTTTTGTGTAAAATATAAATTAATTAAATAAAATAAAATCACACACTTAAATTATTATAAATTTTTTTATTCTAAGAAATAATTAATTAGAACTTAATTTGATATAAAAATAATTAATTAAATAAGTTTATAAAATTAAATTAGTAAATACAACAAACGATTTAGTAAAAACAATATAAATTAATTAAAACTTATTTAATGAAACTTATTATTTATTAAAATTACCTTTATCGATTAAATTAAATAATAATGTATTTAAAAAAACAACAATAAAATTTTTTTAAAAAAACAATTAAATATTGCTTTTTTTTTATTACAACGCACGCTGGGGAAGTAGATCGAACCCGGAGAGGGAATCAGCTTAAGCTGGTGGGTGAGACCATTGGACTAAAATCCGGTCTCAAATATTGCTTTACTAAACCTAAGGTAGCAGCAGCTATAGTGTTATGCCATCCCAACCTTACTCTATGATGTCCTCAGTAATTTATTATAGTGTAAACAATAGTAATTATTCATTAAATTATTTTATAATTTGTAAATCTACTCAATAGGTTAATATCTAATGGTGCGATGACATAAACTTCTTTCGATAAGAAATTCGATCCCACGTTAAAGAAAATTATTTTATAAAAGTACAAAATTCGAGGAATGTTTCGTCTTTGCGTTTGCCACTCATTTTTACTAAGTTTGTGAAACACAACAAAATATTATTTACTCCTCCTTCCTTCCGTCAAATATATTTTTTCACAATTTAATATATCACAATGCAATTATATTTTCTTAAGTTTAACTTTCTATAATTTCTTAAAATATTTTATTACGATATTATATTCAATTTAATCAACCAAGCATGTTCCAAATTTGAAAATTTTGCATATGTATACCACCAAAACGATAAATCGGATGATGAGATCTGAGTTTCGCGTACTGCCAAAAATAAATAAAAGAAAACACATCACGATGAAGTATCTTTGAAATTAAGCATGTATGCTCCGTAATAATAAAAAAAAATGATTAAAATAGATTTAAAAGCTCTGTTATTCTGATATTGATAGTTACATATACATGGATTCCTGACGTCTAGACGCTGGATGACCATTCGTTGTCCCAATGTTTAGAAAGATGATATTTCTGAGCGCTGTTAAAAATATCAACCGCATAGGCTGCCTGGTCGCAGCCTAAGCACCTCAAAATCCACCTAGAGGGCTTTTTAATTTGATATATATTATTTGTTAAATTTTTATTTTAAAAAAAAAATCAGCAAAATTTTCAATCAGTTCATATAGGATAAAGAGGATAAAGATTACATTGATTTTGAGTTTGAATCCGATATAGAGAAATTATTACAAAATTATGGATATAAACAAGAAGAACAAGATATTTAGGTGGTTAGATGGTCGTCCACTTACCCATTTTTAGAACACTAATTCCTGGTTACAAATTAAATAAAAGATATGAGGGACTCTCAAAGTTAATTGCTTGTAAGAATGGTTAATTTACTTTTTTTTTTTTTTTGGAAATAAAATGGTTGGGTAAGATTTATAATAGTTAGGCACCTACTTCTATTATCATATGCACATTGCATCTAGCCAGAATATGATTCATAATAATTCATAAATCATGCATCACAATATGAAACTATTAATTATGCACAATTACTCACATTTGGACATAAAATTATTCAAGTAATTAATTAATCTCGAGCATGATTGCTTAGTCGATCCATCACCGAGTAATTCAAAAGGTTCGATTAATTAATAATCCATTTGATTACTAATCAAATTCCAACCTTAGACTTTTTCGAATCGATCGAAAAATTAGCGTTGTCGTTATAATGATTAATTTTCGAGTAGGTCTCTTGTGAGACGGTCTTATGAGACGGGTCAATCCTACCGATAGATATTCACAATAAAAAGTAATACTCTTAGCATAAAAATTAATATTTTTTCATAGATGACCCAAATAAGAAATCTGTCTAACAAAATACGATCCGAGAGACCGTGACACACAAGTTTTTACCTTAATTTTCATGTTTCAATCGTCTCAACCATCCATTTAAAAGTGTCAAGGGCACAACTCAAGCTCTAATTCGACGCCTCTGTTTTGCATGTTTCCACCGGGTTGTTGGGGAAAATTGTATTATTTAATATACACACACACGATTTAATTTTATTAAGCTATTATTATAAAATTGTATTAATTATTTAATATATGCGCGCGCACACGCAAAAATTTATAAGTTTTATTATATTTCCTGACATAATTGTTAGTTTTAATTTAATTTTTCATCTTTCCTTAAAATAAGCTATTATATTATTATATTTTACTATTTACACTCAATTTTAAAATTTCAAATTTCAAAAAGTCTCATATAAATTTTTTGTTATAAATATTGTGATTCCATAAACGTTTCAAATTCAAATTATTATATAATATACACAATATATAATAATATTTATTAAAAAAAAACTCAAACAAACACATGGATCACATTCTCTAATAAACTTTTAAACATATTAAACACTGATAAATTGTTACCTACTAATTTTTCTTGTAGTTTTTGACAACTAGACTCTAGTTGGGCAAGTATTTTTAAAATATTTTCAGTGTTTTATAAGTGAAAAAACTTAAATTATGGGTGTTGGATAAGATTTTTGCAAAAATTTTATAAAAATATGTTCTCCACGTATAATTTTAAAGAATAATTGGAAGAAATTTTTTTTATATTTTAGAACTTTAAAATCATTTTAACTGTGAAAATAATAATTGTCAAAATATGTATTTATTCTTACAACAACTTTTAAATTTTGTGAAAAAAAATACTTTTATAAAAATATTTCAATTAGTATAATTTTCTTATCGCATCAAATAATTCCGCATATTTGGTTTCTATTTACCCATCGCCATCCCTTGTTCATAAATTTTTTTCACAAACATATATATCCATTATAGATGGTTTGTTAGGCTTTCATCCAGGCTTTACCAAACACAATTGTTAAGAAAATATTATTACCCAAAAATTTTGGTGATCGACAAAATCAAAACTTCCTTGTCCATGGTATGTCAAAAAAGGGGAAAGAGAGCGGCTAAAGGAAATTTTGAAAGCAGAAGAATCAGTTAGGAAGAGGGTTGCAGAGCGTGCCAAAGCAGAACAAGCTAAACAAATCCAATGACAAAAAAAGGTTAATGTATTATATTTGTTTAGATGTTTTTGCTTGATTTCTTATCAACTGGAGTTTGTAATTTCATCTACTAAATCAAATACAACTTTTATCTTTACCTGGTCCAATTATTAGCTTGTACAATTATCTGCAAACTTTTGTATAGTTCTGCAGCTGGGTTTTCTCATTACCAAAAAAGGGGAGAAATTGTTAAGAAAGTATTATTACCCAAAAGTTTTGGTGATCGACAAAATCAAAATAGCACTCGACTGTTTCAGGAAATAATTGCAAAGTTTTATGTATAACAGGTAACGTTTCAACTGCTTAAAGAGTTCAGACCGCCTATCAGTTCAACCGTTTAAAGTAGAAGAAGTTCAATCTTCTCAACCAGCTCTTCGAAGAACCTTATGTCAAAGTCATTAACGAATCGTTTATTGTTTACTTAATAAAAGATAGTCTCTTACCGGTTCAGAACATTCAAATAGATTTGCACCGCTACAAGTCAACCATGTTATGCAAAGCCCCAAAATTGATCTACATTTAAGTCACTATCTCCAAAGAGAAAGATTACTTATGTCCTACAAGTTCTGATGGTAAAAACAGTTTCTATAAAAGAATACTCAGCAGTAACTCTTCTAGGAACGAGATTCAAAGATGTGCTAGCAAAGAAAATATTAAGTGCATTGTTGAAGAACATTTAATGAAGTTGCAGCTGATAGCGACACATCATTCTAAAGTTACATGTTAATGTTGCTAATCTTTTTCCGACCGTTGGAATGACAGCATATATAAGCAGAGCTGGAAGCATGCAAGCATACACGCACGATAACAAGAAGATACATAATAATCAATCTTTCAACAGCGTGAATCTTTCAAGTCTTCATACTTTAAGAATCTGAGCGCAATCAAAGATCACTTATCTCTATCGCTCACTCAAACACGCATTCTACAGAAAGATATCCGATCTCTCAAGGATCATATTCGTGCTACCAAAACAAGTTTGTTTATTTACATCAATAACCTTTTGGTTATCTGATTTATAGAAGTGTCTGGTAAACCAAGAGTTCTTAAAATCAAGAAGTGTAAAGTGATCACTAAGAATTCCAAAACAGGCAATGTGATATGTCCTGATTGGAGTGGGCTGTTGCAAAGAGTTTTGTAAAGCCAAAGTCTTTTAGTGGAATCCTTCCTACATAAGAAGAAGGAGTGACGTAGGAATTTTATCTCTGGATATCTATAAAAATATTGTCTTTACTTTCCACAAGCCTTTACATTTCGAATTATATCCTGTTGTTTAATATTTTATCCGATTGAAAATATCATTAGAAATATTGAACCGTCTTCCGCACCTTTTACGCGGTTCATACTTCTAACTGTTTGAGAGAAAAACTTTCAACTGCCTAAAAATGGTTGAAACCAAATTTAAAAAGCAAATATTTTCAAAGAGTTTATTCACCCTCCATCTAAATTCTTTGCCGATCCCAACAACAATATCCTATCAAGTTAACCGCATGCACCATTCGTTACAAAATTTAGGTCACACCATTAGTGCCGTTTACAATTGATTGCACGTACTCTTCTTTCTCTTTTTTCTTCTTTGCTTCTGTTTTCCAAACATTGAGATATGAGAATTCTGATTCGCTGATCTCAGTGCAAAAGCAGTTAAAGATTTTACGATAATCTAGATAGATCATAAGATATGTTTGGTGTATATCTACGTGTATTTAATAGGAAAAATTAGCCAAATTCTTCTGTAACTTGTTAAAAATTTGGTCATAGAACGGGGTACTGTCGTATCTGGTGTCACGTCAATATTCTGACGAAACAATATGAACTAAATTAAGAAAAACCAAACTATCCAATTTAGAGCAAGCTTCGACGACATATAAGATCAAGAGACAAAATAGAGGAATTTACCCGTTGATTTTTGTAATTTTTCCGTACATAGTATCGTGCAATAGCACATACATACCGCATACGTACATTCATACAAATGAAATAAGCTACGTAATTTGAACATTAGGTGCCAAAATGGTAGACCGTATGAATGGTTGGCACGTGCCAGGCGGCCTGAAAGTGGTTGGGATGCTACAGTATTCTTGCCAATTGTTGCTAAAACACGTGAAGCTTAGCTACCGGGAGGGCCCTTGCTATAAATGACACTATTGGCTTTATAAATTTGTGGAAGGAAAGTATCAACATTTGCACCTGATCTTATAACCACCACCAGCAGCGCCAGCACTTCGCGACCACTAATCTTGCATTATTTCCGGCGATAATGGTGACCGTGGAAGACATTCGCTGCGCACAACGGGCGGAGGGACCTGCCACAATCTTGGCGATTGGGACTGCGACTCCGCCGAATTGTGTCGATCAGAGCACGTATCCCGATTACTACTTTCGCATCACCGATAGCGAACATAAGGAGGATCTGAAAGAAAAATTTAAACGCATGTGTAAGAGTTTCTAGATCCGCTAGCTTCTTATATTTATAATCAAAGATTTTTCGACTTTTTGTACCTATATTCTTGTTGATCTTACTACATGCGACATATATCTTTTTTTTCAAGTCTCTCAAGTCTCATGTGTCCTAAGTGATTTCTTTTCATGCTTTCTGAGAGAACAGGGTTAACCTTTTTTTCAGTCAACTAACTTTACCTTTTTGGGTTTTAATCAATTAACTGTTCAATTTTTTTGTTACGATCGGTACTTATCTTTTCATATTAGGTTATTTTGATCTATTTACTTCGGAGTGATCAATTTTCATCGAAAAACTGGATTAACAGACATCATAATGAAAATGTATATGAAATGAATCAAGAAATCTTCAATTTTTAAGCTACACTAGTTAGTTATTTCCGGCAAAAATGGACCAAAATAGCCATTTTTTTTTTTTTAAAAATAATGTACTGATCGAGAAAAAAAATGAAAAATTAGTGGAGTAGAAACCAAAAATGGTAATGTTCCTGGATAAAAAAATACCAACCCTAATGAACATATGTGTTGGCCGATGGTAATGTTAAAGGGAGAGAAGTGAATAGTTTTGATGAAACCTTTGTTAATATTAATCCTAAATTGTCCTTCTCTAGCTCACTGGATAAGACAATATCTGTTTAACTGAAGGTGCATGTTAAAACCCCACACCAGGCACGTGTTTCATTGATTTTGTTTTTCTCTATTTTTTAATGAATTATTTCGAAACTGTATTTTAGTCAATTGTTATTTTTCACAATTATGATATGTCTATCATGTAAATATAATCAAATCATAATATGTAATAATTTCAAAATGAGTATGACCCGTCAGCTAATTTTTATAATTCTGATATTACCTCTATTTGAATATAAATCAAATTAATTAAAAAAAACTTCACAAGTCCTAAATTGCTTTTACACCAATATATTAATAAAATGTCATAAGTGCAGTTTCAAACCCCACACCAAGTATTTTTCATTGATTTTATTTTTTTTTCTTTTTTTAATTAATTATTTCGAAATTGTTGTAGTCAACCATTAATTTTCACAATTATAGACATCTCTCGTGTAAATATAATCCAATCAAATTGTAATATATAATAATTTCAAAATGAGCATGACTCGTAGTTTTTATAATTTATGATATTACCAATATAAATTATATTAATTAAAAAACTGTAAAAGCACACAACACATGCAAAAAATAAGTTAGTGTATATATAACACATATTCACATGAAATAGGTTAATAAAAGGATAAAACTTGTGTACTCTATGCACACATAATTACTTGCTTACAAAATTGGTTTTCATGGATAATAAAAGGTTTGTAATTATTTTAAGAAATTTTGTGACTATATATTATGGATAACGTGCGATTTTTTTTTAAAATAATGATGTGAATTATATTAACATGTTTTTAATTTGTATGGATAGTGTATGAATATTTATATCAAAATTTTAGTAATTATATCAAATTATATATATATGTGTGTGCGTGTGTGATTGATTTGTTTTATGAAGCAAAGGTAACACGGTCATTTGATTTTCTGTCCCGATTCAATATTGAATAATTAACTATAACCTATTATATTCGTCAGTTAAGGTTAACCTCGTTAATTCTTTGTCGATAGAATCTATGAAACATTTAAAAAATATGGGGAGGCGGGGTGCATCTAAGACAAGAAATGCTTGTCGGGTGTATAGGGGAATATAATTTGTTAATTCTTTGTCGATAGAATCTATGAAACATTTAAAAAATATGGGGAGGCGGGGTGCATCTAAGACAAGAAATGCTTGTCGGGTGTATAGGGGAATATAATTTATTAATTCTTTGTCGACNGAAACCAAATTTAAAAAGCAAATATTTTCAAAGAGTTTATTCACCCTCCATCTAAATTCTTTGCCGATCCCAACAACAATATCCTATCAAGTTAACCGCATGCACCATTCGTTACAAAATTTAGGTCACACCATTAGTGCCGTTTACAATTGATTGCACGTACTCTTCTTTCTCTTTTTTCTTCTTTGCTTCTGTTTTCCAAACATTGAGATATGAGAATTCTGATTCGCTGATCTCAGTGCAAAAGCAGTTAAAGATTTTACGATAATCTAGATAGATCATAAGATATGTTTGGTGTATATCTACGTGTATTTAATAGGAAAAATTAGCCAAATTCTTCTGTAACTTGTTAAAAATTTGGTCATAGAACGGGGTACTGTCGTATCTGGTGTCACGTCAATATTCTGACGAAACAATATGAACTAAATTAAGAAAAACCAAACTATCCAATTTAGAGCAAGCTTCGACGACATATAAGATCAAGAGACAAAATAGAGGAATTTACCCGTTGATTTTTGTAATTTTTCCGTACATAGTATCGTGCAATAGCACATACATACCGCATACGTACATTCATACAAATGAAATAAGCTACGTAATTTGAACATTAGGTGCCAAAATGGTAGACCGTATGAATGGTTGGCACGTGCCAGGCGGCCTGAAAGTGGTTGGGATGCTACAGTATTCTTGCCAATTGTTGCTAAAACACGTGAAGCTTAGCTACCGGGAGGGCCCTTGCTATAAATGACACTATTGGCTTTATAAATTTGTGGAAGGAAAGTATCAACATTTGCACCTGATCTTATAACCACCACCAGCAGCGCCAGCACTTCGCGACCACTAATCTTGCATTATTTCCGGCGATAATGGTGACCGTGGAAGACATTCGCTGCGCACAACGGGCGGAGGGACCTGCCACAATCTTGGCGATTGGGACTGCGACTCCGCCGAATTGTGTCGATCAGAGCACGTATCCCGATTACTACTTTCGCATCACCGATAGCGAACATAAGGAGGATCTGAAAGAAAAATTTAAACGCATGTGTAAGAGTTTCTAGATCCGCTAGCTTCTTATATTTATAATCAAAGATTTTTCGACTTTTTGTACCTATATTCTTGTTGATCTTACTACATGCGACATATATCTTTTTTTTCAAGTCTCTCAAGTCTCATGTGTCCTAAGTGATTTCTTTTCATGCTTTCTGAGAGAACAGGGTTAACCTTTTTTTCAGTCAACTAACTTTACCTTTTTGGGTTTTAATCAATTAACTGTTCAATTTTTTTGTTACGATCGGTACTTATCTTTTCATATTAGGTTATTTTGATCTATTTACTTCGGAGTGATCAATTTTCATCGAAAAACTGGATTAACAGACATCATAATGAAAATGTATATGAAATGAATCAAGAAATCTTCAATTTTTAAGCTACACTAGTTAGTTATTTCCGGCAAAAATGGACCAAAATAGCCATTTTTTTTTTTTTAAAAATAATGTACTGATCGAGAAAAAAAATGAAAAATTAGTGGAGTAGAAACCAAAAATGGTAATGTTCCTGGATAAAAAAATACCAACCCTAATGAACATATGTGTTGGCCGATGGTAATGTTAAAGGGAGAGAAGTGAATAGTTTTGATGAAACCTTTGTTAATATTAATCCTAAATTGTCCTTCTCTAGCTCACTGGATAAGACAATATCTGTTTAACTGAAGGTGCATGTTAAAACCCCACACCAGGCACGTGTTTCATTGATTTTGTTTTTCTCTATTTTTTAATGAATTATTTCGAAACTGTATTTTAGTCAATTGTTATTTTTCACAATTATGATATGTCTATCATGTAAATATAATCAAATCATAATATGTAATAATTTCAAAATGAGTATGACCCGTCAGCTAATTTTTATAATTCTGATATTACCTCTATTTGAATATAAATCAAATTAATTAAAAAAAACTTCACAAGTCCTAAATTGCTTTTACACCAATATATTAATAAAATGTCATAAGTGCAGTTTCAAACCCCACACCAAGTATTTTTCATTGATTTTATTTTTTTTTCTTTTTTTAATTAATTATTTCGAAATTGTTGTAGTCAACCATTAATTTTCACAATTATAGACATCTCTCGTGTAAATATAATCCAATCAAATTGTAATATATAATAATTTCAAAATGAGCATGACTCGTAGTTTTTATAATTTATGATATTACCAATATAAATTATATTAATTAAAAAACTGTAAAAGCACACAACACATGCAAAAAATAAGTTAGTGTATATATAACACATATTCACATGAAATAGGTTAATAAAAGGATAAAACTTGTGTACTCTATGCACACATAATTACTTGCTTACAAAATTGGTTTTCATGGATAATAAAAGGTTTGTAATTATTTTAAGAAATTTTGTGACTATATATTATGGATAACGTGCGATTTTTTTTTAAAATAATGATGTGAATTATATTAACATGTTTTTAATTTGTATGGATAGTGTATGAATATTTATATCAAAATTTTAGTAATTATATCAAATTATATATATATGTGTGTGCGTGTGTGATTGATTTGTTTTATGAAGCAAAGGTAACACGGTCATTTGATTTTCTGTCCCGATTCAATATTGAATAATTAACTATAACCTATTATATTCGTCAGTTAAGGTTAACCTCGTTAATTCTTTGTCGATAGAATCTATGAAACATTTAAAAAATATGGGGAGGCGGGGTGCATCTAAGACAAGAAATGCTTGTCGGGTGTATAGGGGAATATAATTTAGTAATATTGTGGAATCTAATTTGGTTTCCATGTCATATTTTAAGAACGATTTGGGATTGTATTCAATATACAATAGGACGATCGAGTAGGTGTAGGGGGTGTTCATGTGATACTAAAGTTTCAAATTTGAAACGAAATTTCCCGATTGAGTCCTTCCCCTAACTCAAAAGGAAATTCGGTTTATTTGGTTTTGCATAGTTTAGTTTGGTCAGTAATCGATCGACCGACTAAATGATCTAGTCTAGGTAGGAGAATTCAGATTTCTGGTGGGTCAATTGTAAAATTGTTGTTAATAAAAAAAAAAAAGAAAACTGTCCATGTAATTGATAAGTAGAAACAAAAAGGGTATATTTACGCTTTTGGATGTAAAAAAATTGTAGATATTTAATTTTTGGTGGGAGATCCATGTTTCGATCTTCACGTTTTGCTGTCTTATGTAGGCGAGAAGTCGATGATAAGGAAACGTTACATGTATTTGACAGAAGAATTCTTAAAAGAGAACCCTAATATCTACGCATACATGGCGCCATCTCTCGACGCTAGGCAAGATATTGTGGTGGTAGAGGTCCCCAAACTTGGAAAAGAAGCTGCCCAAAAGGCGATCAAAGAGTGGGGGCAGCCAAAATCTAAGATCAGTCACGTGATATTCTGTACCACCAGCGGAGTCGACATGCCCGGAGCCGATTACCAGCTCACCAAGCTACTCGGCCTTCGCTCCTCCGTTAAACGCTTCATGATGTATCAACAGGGCTGTTTCGCTGGCGGCACGGTACTTCGCATGGCTAAGGACCTGGCGGAGAATAATGCCGGTGCACGAGTTCTCGTAGTATGCTCGGAAATAACTGCGGTGACCTTCAGAGGACCGAGCGAGAGTCATTTGGATAGTTTGGTGGGACAAGCATTGTTTGGAGATGGTGCTGCGGCGGTGATTGTGGGGTCCGACCCGGTTGTCGGGGTCGAGCGGCCGTTGTTCCAACTCGTGTCCGCGGCACAGACCATATTGCCCGATAGTCATGGAGCCATTGATGGGCATTTACGTGAAGTGGGATTGACTTTCCATCTTTTGAAAGATGTCCCATCTTTGATTTCTGAAAATATCGAGAAAAGCTTGAGAGAAGCATTCGATCCATTAGGTATCTCGGATTGGAACTCGATTTTTTGGATCGCGCATCCGGGAGGGCCCGCGATCTTGGATCAGGTTGAGATGAAACTATCCCTAAATCCCGAAAAGCTCCGGTCGACTCGGCATGTGTTGAGCGAGTATGGGAATATGTCTAGTGCATGTGTGCTGTTCATATTGGATGAGATGAGGAAGGCGTCGACGAAGGAGGGGCAGAGCTCGACAGGAGAGGGGCTCGACTGGGGGGTGCTATTCGGATTCGGACCCGGTCTCACCGTCGAGACGGTGGTTTTGCACAGTGTTCCAATCAATTGATTGAGGCCGGCCAGGGCCGATTTGTTCAATTTACCTGCTATATTTGTATCTTAAATTTATGGGGGTGTGATTCATCATATGTGCATTTTGCTTGTAACTTCGTATATTCAAATAACGTGTATGAAATCGCGGCACAGCAAATCTTTTGTTGCAAAGCTCGTTTATGCTAATTTCATGCATATCTACATTGTAGGATGAAAACATTTTGAAAAGATTCGGGTCGAAGATCTGTCTAACAAAATTGATTTTTGAGGAGATTGTTACACAAGTATTTTTAAAATAATTTCAATATTATATAATGACCAAGCTTTCAAGTTTTTTTAGATATTATTATTTCATTTGCATACGTGTGTGTGTGTGTATGGGTGAATTGACAAGGGTAAGAAACATTAATTTATTTATAAACTAATAGCTAACTATGCTCATGCATTGCGCGTATGTGAATAAATTTGTAAGGATAATTTAATAATAACTTATGCACAATGTTTTACATATAAGGAGAATTTATCAGTAAATTCATGATGAGGTAATAAAAATATTAAAATACCTTAGATATTTGGTTAGATATGAGTTTAGTGGGAGATAATAGAATACATGCATGGAGGAATATAGTCTATGGTACCTTTGATTTCAATTGTACTGGTGCTTTCACGTGATTCAAGTATGTTTGAAACTAACTTAGACAATCCGAAATCACGCACATGCGCAGACATATCATCACTCAAAAGAATGTTACTTGGCTTCAAATCGTCGAGAATCATCAGTGCCCATATGTAGGTGCTCAAGTGCATGAGCCCTATCGATGGCGATTTCGATCCTCTGCGTGCAACTTACGAAAGGACGATGAAATTGTAAAAGCATATCATGAAAAAAAAATAGTCAAAAATTATCATATCGTCTCATAAATTAATTTTGTAAAATAAATCTCTAATCTCATATTATTCATAAAAAATTATTATTATTATTTTTTAAATATAAAATATATAAACCCATCCCAACCACGAATGTAAAAAAAAAAAAAATCTGTTTTCTTAAAAAATAATAATAAGTTCAAGTGGAAACTGATGACAATCGTCGAGTGTTGAGACTGTAGAGAAGGGGAGAAAGTGTGGATCAACCTATAGTGGTTGTGATTGGTGAAGAGGGAAAATTCGTCGGAAAAAATAACTGAGCGGCGAGATGACGGAGGCGATGATAAGAAAGAAGGCGGGGATGGCGAGCGTGAAGGATATGCCCTTACTTCAGGACGGCCCGCCTCCGGGAGGGTTCGCGCCGGTCCGATTTGCTCGGCGGATTCCGAGTAAAGGTCCTAGCGCAATGGCCATTTTCCTGGCCACTTTCGGTGTTTTCTCTTGGGGCATGTACCAGGTCGGCAAAGGCAACAAGATCCGCAGGTAAATTTTGTCATAGTCAAGTGATTTTTTCATTTTGTCACGCGGGTGATTTGTGAGTATTTGCTATTTATCATGAGCTCCTAATTTAGCATGATGTTTTGTTTATTTGATTGGAGACGCTGGCTTTCGTGCTTTTGGTGATCAATTTCACCTAGTTGTGAGATAAAAAGGTGAAAGATAAAATGGTGAAATTTTTGATGACTTTTGAAAGTTATTTAGATCATTCAATCAGCGAACTATCGTCTGGTGATCTTAAATATTAAGGGGACTGAATGGTGTTTCATTTTTAATATGCGAGAAAGGCTTTAGGGACTTGGCATTATTCGTTTATCAGCTGAGTTATTGTAAAATTTTAATTTTTACTGGTTATTTTTTCTATCCAAAGTTCCTCTGCATTTTGACGACCCTTGGATTCAAGTGAAAAATCTATTTCACTTGGTATTCCAGATCTTATGTGTTTGATTCATGTGTAGATTTGGGAACATAAGCGTGGCTGTGTGGGGATATGATATAATATCTGTGATGTTTTCTTTTGTTTGATAATGATGCCAGGCTTGACAAAATATTGAATTCATCAAGCCTTCATGTGGTTCACACCCAATACATTTGAGTTTTGGGGAGGAAAAGGAGAACGCGTTGTAGGAGAGGGGAATTGGGCACCAAAAATGTGATTTGTATGCATTAGTTTCGTTTATGTCCACGTGTCCATACTTGGACAACTATTTGGTTGCTCTAGTATACTGCCAGCTATGGTGTACTACTATGGATACGGCATTACATGGATTTGAGATGAAACAATTTTCATGAAACTAGGATACAACCAGAAAGATATACACGTGTTTGCATGCATATATCTATTTTTATTTTTTTTGTATGTGCTTGTGTAAATATTGTGTAATACTTTAGTAAGAATATTAATAATTATAAATCACCATATATTTTGTGTATGGTAAAAGTTGTAAAATCTAAAACTAAAAAACCTAAGGTATTTTTCTTATCCTAAGTCATCTAATCAAGGTACCAAACCAATGGTTGGCTGTCATTGAAGTGGACAGTTTTGGTTCTTGGGTGTATCCGTATATATCAGAATCCTCAAAGAAGGGCTTGAGGAGAGGAAAATGAAAGATGGATGTATATGAGCCGACTAAGTTAAGCCATTCAATATGCAACTGAATTGATGCATTCAAGAATGGGAAATAGCCATAGAACCAGTGATCAAGTTTACTGCATAACTCATTGGTTGCTGATATCAGACGACATGATTGTTTTTAACATCTCATCTTGTAACTCATGTAGATTGTCATTCACCATTTGTTGTTTCATCCTAGCTTGAGTAATCTGTAACATTCATCTGGAGTTACATGGTAAAACATCCTTAACTGAAACATAGAATCCACTTCTTCAATGTCTGAAGTCCCTAGTTGATAAGCTTCGAAGAAACGATCTCAGGGACTTTGCTCTCTACAAGAGAAAACCTTCCCTCTCGAGCCGAGCCTGAGTTTAAGAACAGAAATTTTAGCCAAATATCTCCTCCAAACCCCCATCATACTGTTATTCCCTTCTCTGCTCCTTTTTTTATGCGCTCTTTTGGATTATATTTTGTAATCTTCTGTTTTTCCTTTGCCATTTCATTTTGTAAATCTTGATTCAGGAATAGTGGAACCTGAGTAGATCCTTGCAAAACCACAAAAGGAACTAAAATTGTTTGCAAAAAGACAGCCATCGATACTGATAAGAGCCACATGATCCATATGCAACGAGGCAATTTTGAAGCATCGACTGATTTCTCTTTCTTTGCATAAACCATGATCTTAATTGACATGGACATGGACCACATAGTCACATAAAGATGTTGAGTTATAAATTCTTGAAAGCCTCTGTTAACAATTAAATATGTTGTCAATATCTAGTTCTCTGGCTTATTTGCAGCCATTGGTATGTGAATTATTAGCAAGTTGCTACCGCCACTGTATTATTACAATATGGTGATTCTTGTATCTTGTTTCTGTATCTCCTTCTTGGTTATAGTAATCCTTATATTCTACTAATTTCAGGTGGCTATATTGGGAAATATGTCCAGTTAATTATTTTCCATAATATAAAATGGAGCTGAAATATTTCTTCCATACAGGGAATTGAAAGAAGAAAAATATGCTGCACGAAGGGCTATCCTGCCAATACTTCAAGCTGAAGAAGATGAAAGGTATTTCTGGCATTTCTTCATACCAGCCTTGAATATGATTCTACTTTTTGTGTAGTTTGTCTGATTGTCACTTCTTTCTTTTTTCCCCAGATTCGTCCATGAATGGAAGAAGTATCTCGAGGAAGAGGCCAGAATCATGAAAGATGTACCAGGTTGGAAAGTGGGTGAAAGTGTCTACAACTCTGGAAAATGGATGCCTCCTGCAACAGGCGAGCTCCGCCCTGATATCTGGTGAATCTGACACTCTTTTATCTCTGTTTTTCAACGGATGCAGGAAAAACACTGTTTCTTACCTGTTAGCTTCACAAATTTCCTAAGGCTTGTTTATTTCTAAAATAAAGGTTGAAAAATCTGTCGTCTTGTGTTGATAATCATTTAAAAGAGTGGAGTCTTGATGGCATTGATTTTTCGTTTGATTTCAGTCTCCTGACATGATAAATTATATAGCAATGAGTATTCTCAACATCAATTTTATTTTCGCAAAAATCTCTCCCGAATCAAATCTCCAGCTCTACCACAAACACGGTTCTGTCGATGCCCCACAGGATTTGAGCCGTTGATTTTAAAGAATTTGGTAGACCCCGCATATGAATTGGTGGACCCCACATAGATGTGGTTAAAATTGAGCCTTTGATCACCTCATGGGGCAGTGCCCCATAAGGTAGGATGAAATATTCCCACAAACACTATGTTAAAGCATTAATTTTGAGAATCTCTGGGTTGGTGTTCATCCAGGGCTTCCATTGTCAGGGAGATACAAATACATACTTGTGCATGCGATACAAGAAATCTCTGAAGCCTGTCAGGGAGATACAAATACGTACTTGTGCATGCGATACAAGAAATCTCTCTTTTCATTTTCAAGCAATGTCTTGATAACCAGATCGATGATCAAATCAGTCTATCTTACAAAATAATTCAATCGGTCGGATATAATATGAAATAATAATATAAGAAATAATATATTTTAAATTCTAAAGGTGATATACAAATAATAAAAAAATATATCAAAGTTTAAAATCCAAACAACATATATAATCAAATATAATTACATATTTAGACAAAAAAATCAAAATAAGCTTCGATATTATTAAAATAATTTTTTTTATCAAAATTCAAAATTCAAAATTCAAATAATCATATATATACAACTATAAATAAAATTTAAAATATAAGAATTAAATTTTTTTTAAAAAAATTAAGTAAATAATTAAATTCTAAACAAAAAATGAAAGAAAATGAAAAGAGGTGAAGAGTCCGGTTTTAATCTGTCCACAACTGGTTCATCACCTGTTTTTATCTGTTCTGATCATTTGACCATGAAAACAGTTATTAAACTTAGTTCGGGCGGACTTATGACCAGTTCTCGGTCGAACAGGCGGTCTGGTTTTTGGATACAATCTAAAATTTGCCATTCATTACATGACTTCGGATGGGATCATGAACCAAGTATACGTAATACATGAACAACAATTTATTCATTAATACATAAAAATATAAAATCACCATTCAAACTGTTTCATTCAAGTGAAAAATTATCTGTGCTAAAATAAAAACCACCTTCTGCTACTAACCAGTAACACTTCCCATTGAGACCACATTTTGATCCCTCGACAAATGCATTAAAAGCGTCGAAATGTTTGCTAAGTTGGCCTCGTTCCACCTCACAATAGAAAAGAATAGATCCATCGAACCGAACCTTGAAATGCCATGAAATCTCTCCATCAACTTCGAGTTTATGTTCTCCGAGGTCATCGTCTTTAGATTGACAATGAACTTTCAGAGGGCTGGAACTGTTCTTGAATTCCATTGATTACATGCACGTGGTATTTCATTCCAAATACCCATTATCCGTGGTCATCTTCGTGTACCCGAGCCACGCAAGACGTAAACATGTCAGTCATAGCAATGGCTGTTAAGCATATTGAAATGTGATTCATGTTGGCAAGAATTTTAAGATAGTTTTTATGTTCATTTGCGAAGAGATTGTGGTTTATTATACAAACATCCTCGAACATTATTTTGTAAATTACATTTATTATTACATGATCTATGGAATAGAGTCAGATTATCTGCCACAAATGAAATTTATGATTGTATATAATTTACACTAATTCAAATAACAGGAGTTCCAATAATGTAGTGTAAATCATAGTACATGTATTT